>NW_024465937.1:0-205205 GCF_017591425.1 Ochotona curzoniae | reverse complement strand
ACAGGGGTAATCTCACTTCCTCCTTTGCGATGTGGATCCTTTGGTTTGTTTCTCTTGCCTAATGCTTCTGGCTGAAACTTCCAGAACTGTATTGATTAACACTGGTGACTGCGACCATCCTTGTCTGGTTGCAAATCTTAGTGGAAATGATTTCCAGTGTTTCCCATTCAGTGTGATGCTGGTGGTGGGTTTGTCATATCCTGCCTTCAGTATGCTAATGAGTGTCCCCCTGCACCCACTTGGCTTAAGGCTTTTGTCATGAAGATACTGCATTTCATCAAGTACTTTCTGCGTCCTTTGAGATAATCATGTAGTTTTTATTCTTCTTTTTTGCTTAGTGCTTTTAACTTTCAGCCATTCAGTTATCACCTTTATAATTCTTACCCAAACTGCTTTTTAAAATTAATTGATTTGGAAAAGAAACTACTGTAAATGAAAAATAAGAGTCACTTGCCATAAATGGAAAGTAGCAATGGAAATAAGTAGAATGATGTAATGTTATTAAAAAAATAGAGAAAATATGAGAAAAAGACATAATAATACATTTAACTGATGTATACGAATACATGCCTGAGATGCTAGATGAATGAAGCCACTGTTAATCAAAGCATGATAGAAGCAATTTTCTTGCTTATTTTGGATAATTGTGAAGATTCGTCAATGGCAAAATTCATTTTTTGGGTGGAGAATAATAATGGGTCTTGAGTTCTCTGTATTGACAGTCAAACTGGCTCAGAGTTAAACACTTTGTGAGAAGGGATTGGATGGTAACAACAGTTTTCTCTTGTTTTTGTCAGTCTATTCCTTACCATAATAATTTTCCATGTTCATGGAAAATTTCCAGACACAGACCAGAAATGTAGAAAGAATAATGTGAAAAATGTACACACACATATATCTCACCATCTAGCCAACATGGCTCTCCAGAAAGCAGAACCAATGGGAGAGACACAGGAAGATGCATTACAGGAACTTGTTTATGTGAATATGGAGGCTAAGAGGCTCTGTGACATGCTGTGTGCAGGTGCAGAAGCAGGATTCCTGATAGTGCAGTTAGGCTAAGTCTAATGATGTGAGAATGAGCATCTGATGTTGTAATTCTTACTCTGGAGCCAGATGCCTCAAAACCAGACGTGGACAGGGTGCAGAGTACTTGTCTAAGGGCTGAAGTGGGATGGCCTGAGAATCAGGTGCCCCAGGGCAGGAGAAAATGAATGTTCCATCTCAAAAAGGCAGAGCAGCACCTGATTCTTCTTTTTTTTAATTATTTTTTTAAATTTTATTTTGACAATCTTTACATAGTTAATTTGGATAAAAAGGTTCAAGGGCTACAGGAAAGTGGGTCACATTATTAATTCCATATTGTTTCCTTCATGTATCTGAGGTAAAGGGGGATATTAAGGGAGAAGCCCCACCCAGTTTCCCACCCACACCAAGTCCCGTATGTAGGGCATGCTCTGAGATACTCGTTCACGTGGTTTCAATAGTTTACCAGTTATGAATTGCTGCCAGTCTCGCCACTCCAAACATGATGAGGTTGCTGAAGAATCCACTGATTGACATAGTCCATCATAGAGTCTCCATTTGCCCCGTATTTTGCTGCCAACATATAGCTGAGGTGGTTGATTGACTTGTTCCATCTTCTGTCCTTTCATGGTTAGGGGTTCTGAGTCCGGCAGTTCCACTGGGGAGATCCCCAAAGAAACCTTGTCTGAGGTGTTCCCAGACCAGATTCTTTAAAAAAAAAAAAAGATTTATTTTTATTGAAAAGGCGGATATACAGAAGGAGAGACAGAGAGGAAGATTTTCCGTCCGATGATTCACTCCCCAGGCGACCACAACGGCTGGAGCTGAGCCAGTCCGAAGCCAGGAGCCTCTTCCAGGTCTCCCACGCAGGTGCAGGGTCCCAAAGCTTTGGGCCGTCCTCCACTGCTTTCCCGGGCCACAGGCAGGGAGCTGGATGGGAAGTGGAGCAGTCAGGACACAAATCAGTGCCTATATGGGATCCCAGCACATGTAAGCTGGGGGTTTAGCTTCTGAGCCACCACACCAGCCCCATCATAGTCTTTCATAGGCTCATGTTTTTTTCCTTATAACAATTTATTTCAGAATAATTTTAAATGTATATAATAAAATTTGTGAGGTAGTGATAGAGTTTTTATATACCTTTCATCCCACTCCCCTAAGAACATCTTATGTTAGTAAATTTGTCACAATATACGGACCATTCCCCAGCTCTCCCTGTTGTGTTTAATCTGAACTTCTTGTATATCTTACTCCTTCCAATCTCTAGTAATCAGTATTCTATGTTAAGATTGAGCTTTTTTTTGTTTTGTTTTAATTTTTACTCCGATGTATAAGGAAGAATATGCAGAATTGTCTTTCTCTGGCTCACTTCATTCCATATTATGTCCTTCAGTGTCATCCATTTTGCTGCAAACAACAGGACTTCATTTTCCATTCTGGCTGCATGGTATATTTTCTTTATTCATTCATCTGATGTTGGACACCTTGGTTGATTTCCTATTGTGGCTGCTGTGACCCATATTGTTGTCAACATGGCAAAGCTGTCATCTCTTTGATATCCTATTAGTGTGTTAGCTAGACCATAACGTATCTCCATGTCCTGTTTTTAACAAAATCTCTCTTAATGTCTCCTTTTTAATTTTAAATATTTCTCTTTGTTAGTCTGACTAAAGGTTGGTTCATTTTGTTTATATCCTTTTAAATGAGTTTTTCAGTTTGTTGATCTTTTGTACTTTTTCATTTTCATTTATTTGTTCTGTAGTTATTATTTTTGCCTCGTTCTTATTTTAGGTTTGGTTTCTTCTTCTTCCTCTTCTTTTTTTTTTTTTTTTTCTAGTTCTTGAGGTAGACCAATAGCTTTTTTTGTTGAAGTTACTTGTACTTTTCACTGTAGGCACTTACTGGTATAAACTTCCCTCTTAGTACTACTTCTGCTGTACCCCTTGGGTTTTTATGTGTTGTATTTTCATGTTCATTTGTTTTAAGAAAGATTTCCTTTTTAATTTCTTCAGTAAAATCGCTGGCAACCAGGAGCAGCTTGTAGAGTTTCCACGTATTTAAATTTTCTTTTGTTGTTCTTGTTGACTTCTAGTTTTATTCTTTGTGATGTGAAGATCTATGGAAGGTTTAAATCTTCTTCAGTTTATGAAACTTGATTTGCGGTCTAATTTTGTGATAGGGTGCAGCTGGCTGGCTAATGGCACCCCAAGGCAGTACTAGGTTTCCAGCGATGGATAAACACAGCTATCTGCTTCTGTACCTGATTGGCCTGGTATGCAAGTTGATTGATTAGTAATAGGTACCACCTGAGTTGACTCAAAATGCCCAGCTGCTTTGGCTTAATGAGAGCTTAAAAACCCCTAGCTCTGGCTGGGTGGTGCAGTTGTTCCTGCGATGTGGCTTGGAGCTGCGGTTGCCAAGCTTAGTCCATGAAGACTCCTCCTCACATCCTGCACTTGTGTCCGTTGGTGCTCTCGCCAAGATTTTGGAGGCCCCAGCCAGAGTTAAGTCTCTGGTGAGAGCTTAGCAGTGGCCGTCCTTTGTTCTGGAATCTGGCTTGGCAATCTGGGGAGGTCACCATGAAGTGACTTGATAAGGTCCCTCAGCGTATCCAGCTTCCTGACTCACGGGCTTCGTGCTGAGTTTTCGGAGGAGGAGTCATTCCTGGTTATAGGTGAGTTTATATCCCACCACTTGTTTCTATTCGGAGTACTCATCTGGGACTCTGAGGAGGCTGGGCACAGCATAACTTGTTGAGTTGGGTTCTATACACAATGTAATTATGAGCCGTCGGGCTTGGGTCCCCAGGTTTCTGGGTTTCCATCAGGTTTGATTCTCAGGTGTTTGAGTTCCTCTCAGTTTTGTGTTGTAGCAGCCGCTAGTGAGAGTGGCAGGCACCGGTGTTTGGAAATTTGTTGTTCTAAGGATGTTCTGTTCTGTCTCATTTGAGCTTCATTTTTGTCTGAACATGGGGCAAAGCACAGTCTATCAAGTTTTTGGTTTCCTGTTAGGTTTCTGGATCGAGTGTGGCAACCACTCGTCTGTTGTGATGTCTGTCTATATTGTTAAAACTGTGTTTAAATAGGTCCAGTGCTGCGACAATTGGTAATCAGAGCTCTATTCTAACAGTTCCCTGGGGTGTAGTTTGCAAGTTTGAGTTTAAAGAATTTTCTGTTCCAGAAAACTAAAGGTAGATGTGCTTAAGAGGTGGTGTTCTACAGTAGCATTGTTTGGTCATCGTGTCCCTTGAAACTGAATGAGGAATGGTCTTGTAATAGATCTTGGTTTTATGCCACTCCTTTCTAGCTAGTGTTGCTTTAGGAAAATTTCAGAGTGTGTCATTGTTTGCTGGGTCAGGAGATGTTAAATGTACAAACTGGCAGATAAACAAGGAAAATATTTCTAATCGTGAAAGCAAATACTCCCAGCCTCTTAAATATTTAACAAACTGTTAAATATACTGAATGTGTTTCTAATGTGTTGCTAAACTGTGCAAATACTGTGCTAAGATTATTTTAAATTATAAACTGACTTCCTAGCTAGGTGCAGGATCAAGGAATTTGGCAGATGGAATGTCTTTGGGTTGCATGTAAAATATTTGCAGAAAATTTGAGTGACTATCTGAATTACTTGAAGTCTAAGTTGAAATTGTAAAACGATGCTGTCAAGTTCTTATTGTTTTTGAAAGAGCCAAGTTTTAAAAGATGCTTTGAGTAAGGTCTCCTGGCATATTTGGGAGGTTTGGTTACTCTGACATTAAGATGGGCCCCTGGGCATCTCAAAAGGAGAAGAAAATACGAAAGTCAGATATTTCTTTTCCCCTCTGGTTAAAAAAAAACGAATTTGGTTATTTGGATTGTATGCAAAATATTGCCAAGATGTAAAATTAAGCTATATAATTCTTGTGATACAAACGTGCTTAATATGTTGGGGAAATTTCATGGTTCTGTGTTACTATCAATCATGGTTGCTAAAAGGGACAAAAGTTTGAAAGCACCTGAGGGATTTTTCAAAACTGCCATGTGACTCCTTTCCAATTCAATGAGTTTAACTATTTCTGTTGTCAGGATTTTGAGATTGTTTTAACAGGATGGGGTTGAAAATATTAGAGTGCTTGTCTTCAATAGTCCCTCAGGTTACAGTAAAATAGCAATTCTCAGGAAGCCCTACAATTTCAAAGGATTAAGTGTCACTTTTTAATACTTCATCTGCAACTGTTCTGAGTGAAGAAAGTGGGCCCCAAACCCGTGCTGAAATAGAGGCACAGGGAATTATCAGTCAAGTAGTTACACGGGTACCAAACAATGGAAGCCTGTTTCTTATGAGGCCTGAGGGTTTAAGACTGTAGTGAGTACACCTGGAGCGTACTGCAGACAGCAATCTGGCTTTGCACAATGACGTTCTCCAGCATTGCAACTTAATGTCTGCCTTGGATTGGCATTTTGTCTCTGGGAGTTTGTTAAGTCTGTGATTGTCGTGTGACTGTTTGTATAAAGTACACGTAAACTATAGTACACTGTTTATAAAGTTGTATGTTGTCTTCAACTTCACGTAGCATATTCATTTCCTCACACCTGCAACCAACATAGCACTGGGTTTTCAATCATGTGCAAGTTAACAGACCAATGCATATGGCTACAATAGATGCAAGCATTGAAAATCTTTGTAGCTTTGGACTAGCTACCGTTCTATTCAGGGGAACTCATCCTTCCTGAAGTTGTAGTTCTGGTCTTATGAACTGGTGCTTCCTTGGCAACTAAACTTGTTCAGCAGAATGATCTAGATGTTGGCATGAGCTAGCCACAGTTGATCAACCTTTGAGACACTTGGGAAGCAGGCCTAAGCCTGTCCTATGGTTAAAGATACAAACTTGATTTGTTTATGTTGACTTTGAGCTTTGTGTCCATTGCCTGCCAGAATTATACAGAATGTGATTCCTAGTAAGGTAATGTTGGCCTAGTACTCTCAGGTGTTAACCCATGTCTATAGAACAGATGACAAAAAGTATCAGGTGAGGTTAGCGTAAGGCCTATTCCTTCTAAAACCACTTTGATGCTATGTGTCTTAAAAGGGTATCTGACACTGACTCCTTGTCAGATGTTTCCCTCCAAAAAATCAGACTGGATCAATAACCTGGTCAAATTAAACCTGGCAACAAGGGAGAAATTGAACATGAACATGATTTATTAGCTCTGATTTTTTGGGAAATGAATCTTCATTGCAAGGAGGGCATGAAAATCAAGATGGAGTCACTGGTGTCAATCCTAAGCCAAATTGATGAAAGCTGACAGGTTCTGAAGGGAGGGTCTTTATGTGTGATTGTTGAAATGTACCCTCTAGAGGGTCCCCACTTAAAAACAGATGACTTAATGCTAGAATCTGTATATGGCAGCCTCAATGAGGTATTGAGGAAGATCTTTAATCTCTTTATCTGAGAAATAAGGATTAAGGCTAGGCAAATTGACTGAATCTTATTACAAGATCGTAACATTGTTACCTGAAGCTTGCTGATTTATCTGAGAACAGCTATTTGTGAGTTACTTGGGAGATGGAATAGGTCACGTTTAGATAGTCCACCACAGTGCACACAGATCACTGTGCATTGTCACTCTAAAGGGCAGATCACTGGCTCAATTCTTCCTCCTTGGAAGATACTAATTAAGTCACACCTTGCTTCCAGATCCCTTTGGGGAGTCTGTATGTGACTGTCAGTCCAGACTAACGGCAACCACCATACTAACTCAGTAGCCAAGGAGGTGAAGCTAACACCAGTGGGGCCTTCCGAAGTAATGGTTACAGCCTCCTCTGGCAGTCCTGTCCGACAAGGCCAGGTGGTTAAAATTACAGTAGGCTACTCAGGTCCCAATAGGCCTGTCCAGGTGGTGCAGCAGATGTATCAGCTGTGGCTCTCCCAGCCTGTGGTGGACACTGACATAACTGCCACTCTTACACACAGAGATGTCATAGGTTAAGAAAACTGTGGACCCAAGCATCTGCTTGGAAAGGACCTTACCCAGTGACCTTGAGCACTCTACAGCTGTGAAGGTGGCAGGAATCACCCCCTAGGTTCACCATTCCCAGTTAAAGAAGGTCACATCTAAAGCAGAAGAAAAATGGACTGTTCAACACACTGGAGATCCCTTAAAGACTGTTCTGTCAACATCTTTACCCTGTATGAGTGGGAGCTCTGGGATGCAGATATTAGAAATTTAACTACCAGTACCCCAGCCAGTGTTCATAAAACATCCTGATCTGATCGCTCATTGGTCTAAGTCAGTGTGGGATGTGGGAATACATGAGGAAATAAGTTCAGGTATGCATGGGGAGAACCTGCTATGAGGCTTCTGAATCAACAAAAGTCAGTTAAGTTCTCTGTAGTCCCCCACCCCATTGGGCCTATTGTAAGACTTCCAAACTCCTTGCGGAATATTGCTGGTGCACTTGAATCCTAAACTTCCTTATTTGGAAATCAAGGTACCAATCATATAGTGATCCCCTGGATATGAGAAAGAATCACCAATTTGACTCAAGTTGTAGAACACTGTGGAGAATGTGGTAGGGTACAGCTGATAATAGCACCCTAAGTCTGTACTAGATTTTGAGTATGGATACACAGTTACCTGCTTCTGTACCTGATTAGCCTAAGTTGTAAGCCAATTGATACGTAATACATACCACCTGAGTTGATTCAAAATCCCTGGCTGCTGTGTGTTAAGAGCTTGAAAACACCTGGCTTTGATCATGCAGTACAGTGGTTCCTGGAGTGTAGCAGAGACTGCCATCGCCAAGCTTGGTCAATAGACTTCTTCTCACATCCTACACTTGAGTGTGGTGTGGTTTCTCTTGCTCTGTGCATTAATAAATGGTATACTCTAGAAATTGTTCCATATGCTGCTGATAATGTGTATTCTGTGGCTTTTCGGTGAAATAATGTAAATGTCAGGTTCATTTGATCAATAGTTACAGCTCAACTTTGTCATCTTGACGGAAAATAGATTCATGTCTATTGGTGACAGGCAGTTGGAATCCCCCAACTATTGTGTAATTTGTCTTTATCTTTAGTTTAACATTTGATATATGTATATTTGTGTCCAAAATCTTCATGCTGAATTGATCCTCTTATCAACATATGATGTCCTTCTGTCTCAAAGTTTGCCTGATAAATGTGTATATGCTCCTGCTTGATTTTGGTTTTCATTTATATATTTTCGTCCAACCCTTCACTTTCAGTGTATGCATATGTTACCTTTGAAGCCCATATGTAGCCATGGCAAGGTTGTGGCTTTTTCTGCTTAGTCCTTCTGGGAAAGATGGACCTGGGAACAAGTGGTGGATGACCCACATGGGAAAATCTTCAAATGGAAATTTGATGGTTTGTTTCAGGGGAGTCTAAAGCAAAAAAAAAAAAAAAAAAAAAAAAAAAACTTGTTAAATCACCTATGACCATTGGCTGTTGATTAAGGGGCAGGTGAGAACATTGAGTATGACAACCTCATAAGTGGAAGAACGAAATAAAGAAAGGGTCATTGTGACTGGGAAAGTCCACAAAGGAGATGTGAGCTGCAGAACAGAAATAGCACTCCTATTAATAGAGTGATAGGAAACAAACCCGAGGGAAGGGATCCTGGCTGTGCTGTGCAGGTTCTTATCAGGGAAGGGCTGTTTGGAGGACAAACACTTGCATTTTAACCTGGAAGGGAAATTGCACAATCATGCAAGACTCTAGCCATTGTCTGCCTTGCCTGTTGGCTGTGGCTATGCCTCATTTCCAACTTGGGAAGTGTTAGGAAAGTGGAACAGAAAAATGGAACACCAATTATTGAAAGAGGTGCAGTCAGAGATGGGGAGCGAACCAATAGCCAAATTGAAACGATGAGAGAAATTCCAAATGGGTGGGCACTTGACTGGGCATAGACAGAGTGACTATTTGGCAGAGGCCCAGATTTAAGCAGACAGGGTTTTAACAGTTTGGGATCTTGAGGTATTCCTAAGAGTGGAAGAATTCCACAAAAATGCAGGACCAGTTAGGGACAGCACCAGCTTTTTCTGAGCATTTCATTCTTGGTGGGTGTTACTCCCTGAGGGCAAGGAAATATAAAAACTGGGGATAGGGCAATTAGACTGGCGTTTTGAACAGCAGTGTAAGGACCCAGGCCAGCAGGAGGTTCTGTCATCTCAAGGGCATAAGGCACACATTTGTGTGCTTGCTCTATTTTAGGAGGAATTAAACCCAAGAAAGGGCTCAGAACCACGGTAGAGGAGGAGTTCAGATAGGATTTTCTAGAGAAGACCATTGGGAAAACAAAATTTTATCTAGAACCAGAGAAACATATTTGTTTGAATTATTCCACAGAAACTTAATGATTGTTTAGGAAGCATATTTCTAATGTGATACAAAGCAGATGCAGATTGGGAGGAAGACTTTCTTCCCTAAAAACTAAAGCTTAGGGCTGCAATTCCTTGTCAAATCTCACTTCTCCTTATGTCCTTGAACATCTTCTCTAAGGACCATGTTTCATCAAATTGAAATGGAGAGATGATGGTACTTAACTCTCAGAGCCTTTGTGCACATTAAAGGAGATCCCATATGTGAAGCACTTACAGCATGGAAGCACTTGGCAAGCGCGGACTCTGAACAGGGGACCTTGGCTTTTAACTGTAGCTGTAGACAATGCCTGGCCCCACCACCAGATGTCAGTACGTTTAAATCTCAAACTCTTCCTCTGAAGTTAATTCAACAAATACTTAATGAGCAACTAGTGAAGATACTTCTGGTTAATGCTACAATACTGAGTTGGTTAATCTTGATTTTTTTTTTTTCCCTGAGAGTTCATGGCCAGTGTCCTGTGGTATTGCTTAATTGTCTTGCCTTGTTTTTCATTTTGAACTCATTTCAGTATTTTCAGATACTCAGATATCATATGTACTCTGCAGTTGACCACTTCCTTTTCTTGCACCTTTGCTGGTCCAACTCTGTTACCAACCTTGCTCTGGCAGGCAGTTGAGATGGAGACTCCTGGTCTCCCGATGAGGCTAAGTGAAGATAAGTGCAAATTACGAGAAATCTGTTCTCAAGAGCTGAGTCTGCGTAAACATACTTGTGGGAGAATGCCTGGATGAACACTGTTTAATTGTTTCTGCTGAGGCCTACACACAGTTACCTCTATCAGCAGCCACATAAAATTGTTTCCGAATCATCCACTCAAATTTCCAAAGAGACAGAGAACCCAAAGTGCTGTTTGATGGCCAAAAGCATTCAGATAAAATAGTTTAATAGTGAAGTGTCTAGATTCACAAAATGGGACATATTAAAAACTAGAAGTTGCACTGAGTCAAATGATGTCCCAAGCTTGATTCTATTCCTCTGATTTAGGCAGTTTTTAGAGGGGTAACAGATTTGGGTGGGACCTGTACGGTAACTTAGCTAAGCCTCTTGCCTGTGGTGCCAGTGTCCTATATAGGCACCGACTGGAGTTCTGGCTGCTCCACCTCAAATTCAGCTGCCTACTAATGTTCTGGGAAAGCAGAGGATGGTACAGGTCCTCGGATCCCTGCACCGTGTTGGAGACCTAGAGGAAGCTCCTCACCCCTGGCTTTGCACTGATCCAGTTCCAACCATTGTAACCACTGGAGGAGTGAACCAATGCATGGAAAGTCTTTCTCTTTCTCTAATTCTGTCATTCTGATTAAAACAAAGAGGGAAATCTGAGAAATGAGTCAAGTGATTGAAAAAACCTCTTGCCCCAAATGTTAGAATTTATAGAACATGGTAGTATCGGATTCTGATTGTACAATTTGTAATTGCTACATTCACTGTGTGATAACATGATGGAAATGGTATTGGGGCTTGAATAATTGACATGTTTTTAAAAGTTTATTTGTTTCATTTAAAAAAGAGCACACATCTTCTCTCTCAATGTCTACAACAGTTAAGGCTGGTCCAACCCGAAGCCAAGAATCAGGAACTCCATCCACGTCACCCACTTGGGTGGCAGAGGCTACTTGTGTTGTTTTCCCAGGCTTGTTAGCAGGAAGTCAGATAGGTTGTCACAGCCAGGACTTGAATTGACTCTGATATAGGACTCCAACCTTGCGGATGGTGGCTTGTCAATATGACCTATAATTACTAGTGGTTCCTGCTTAATTTCTTGATTTTTTTTTTTTTTGGACCTTGAAATAAGGAAGAATGTATACATGTATAGATTTGACATTAACTAGTATGTGATATACCCACAGGAAAAAATCAAATTTTACCTTGTTTGTGCAATTTAAGAGAAAAAATGTCCTAAAGGGAAAAAAATGTTGAGTTTTTTTCTTGCTCTTGATTCATCCTATTCAGTCTCTGCTTAGTCCTGCTCTTTTGCTTGTATGGATCTAAGAATTATAAAGATAAATCAGGAACAACTAACTATCCAAACAAGTGAATCAATTCTGAAACTTTGTTTATCTAGCTTTCTGATGGGATACAAAGCCAGTTTGTGGTACTTTCATAATGACCCTCAGTTTTATAATACCAGCTACAACAGTATAAAGTGAGGGAAGCTTAGATGATCCTTAAAGCATTTACTGTTCCTGAAAATTTGAGTGAATCCAGGAACAATCTTTAACGAAATGATTGCTGATGTCCAGAAGGTATTTGTGGTTGAAGATGAATGAGATGGGAGCGTTTCTTCGAACAAAACTTAACTTCTCCAGGAATGGAGGACAAAGTTAATGTGCATTTCTACCAATAGAACAAAGTTGAAAGAGGTTACAAATAGTGTTGGGACATGAGAAGGGGGTGGCTTACTGATGTTTAGCTTTGAAAGTTTTTTTAAGGGCATATTTTGGTTTGAGTTACAGGTTAAGGTGTGATGACAGGGGTAGAGAATGAATGAAAGAGGAAAGGAGAGAGTGGGAGAAATATTAAATCTATATCTTTATTCCCTGGATAGCTGCAACAATTTGAGTTGGGCTAGGGTGAAGCTAGGCGTTTCTTCTTGGTGTTCTGTATGAGTGGCAGAGACTCAATTATTTGGGTTTCCCACTGATTTCCTATGCGCATTAATAGGAAGCTGGACTTAGGAAATGAAACAGCTGGCACAAGGACTAACACTCATAGGGGTGGCTGGCATTACAGGCATCTTAACCAGCCACAACTCCCAGCATCCAGGAAGAGAATTCTCTAAGCCTTAGCCTATGTTGGCTTCTCAGCTTAGAGTGGTCACTCTACCTCCTGGTTGCTAAAAAGTAGAGAATGGATGGTGATTTAAAAAAATACAATTTGAAAGCCCTTGATGTCATGTGAATTCATCCATATTCATCCATATTCTCCCCTATTCGTCCCTTCCAGCACAGTAAATATTCAGTGTTTTTTTTTTTTTCCTGAGGGGATACAATTAACTTGTAATTGTACCTTTTCACTGAGCGCCATGCAATATTCTAACACAAGTGTGCAGTGTAAACTAAAGTCATGCAGTCAGCATTTTCATGTATCTTTTGAGGTGTTTCTCTCTTCCTGTTCACATAATTGATAATGCATACCAGGTGTTGTTTTATCCAAAGCTGTTCTGGTCCTCTTTATCTTCCTCTCTCCACCTACTCTTTCTCCCCAGTCTCTGGTAATCACGGTTGCTGTTCTGATCAACTATTTTTAACTTCCACACGTGAGATAAAGCAGTTATTCATTGTTATCTGAACTTTGTATGTGAGCTTTAAGTTTTCTTGGTTTTTGGTCTGCTTTATACCCAGCAAGTATCTGGCTTGAACCACATGTCTAAGGAACTTTATATATACAGCTCAATTCTTTGTTAGTCCATGAGGACATGCCTGGTTTTCTGTCCCATGGATTCTGCCCAGTGCTTAGGACAGGACAGTTTAAGGAGAATCTTCTGAGGAAGGTGATCTAGGTGACTGTCAAATCTTCAGGTGTTTGTCTGTGTGTGTGTAGATTGCATATATCCGTCAGTCATTTATTTTACTTTTTAAAAAATTTATTGGAAAATGAGATTGACGGGAGGAGAGGGAGAGATCCATCCGCTGATTCACTCCCCAAGTGGCTGCAATGGCCGGAGCTAAGCTAATCTGAAGCCAGGAGCCAGGAGTTTTTTCTCTGTCTTCCATATGGGTGGCAAGGTCCCAAGGCTTTGGACCATCCTCTACTGCTTTCCCAGGCTGGAAGAAGGGCTGCAGCGATACAGACTGGCACACACATGGATTCTGGCGTGTGTAAGGCAAGGACTTAGTCCACTGGGCTACCACACTAGGCCCTAATTCTACTTTTTTTTTTTTTAATTTCATTTTATGACAGTTTCATAGGCTCTGGAATTCCCCTAATCCCTCCCCATGACTTCTCCCCATGGTGGATTCCTCCACATTGTTGCTGTATTACAGTTCAAATCCAATGATGATTCCTTCATTGCAAGCATGTACCATGCATAGAGTTCCAGCATCTTATTGTCCAGATAAATTCAACAGTTTCTTGGAGACCATTGCTGGTCTGAAAGCAGAGCTGGCAGAATATCATCCCGTCCAATGAAAAGCCACAACATAACAACTTACAACATTATTAATTGACATGGTATTGAGTGACCAATATTTTAGAAAATGCAAGTTCTTAACCACATCCTGTGACTACTTCATTGACATTTCAATTTTAGTTTATACACAACCGGCTGCCATACACCTTAAAATGGCTATAGGGTACTATTCAGCTGTCTCATGTCTATTTTCATTTTTAGATTTAGCAGTTTATAGTATTGAAGCATAATTTTTACTGAACTTGGTGAATTTTAGGATAGTCCAAGCTGGCTTATAACTCTAACAAGGCATATGTCAACAGTTGAGGTGCAGAACAGTTTTAGGAGGGGTGTGCAGAGAAATCTTCAATACCTTAGTGAGGAGTGACTAATCTGTGTCCCGCCTAGTGAGGTATGTGTGAGTCCATGCTGCATTTTGGTCATTTGTATCTTCCACATGACAAATACCCCAGTGTTTAATCTGCCACAAGCCATGCATGCTTCAAAAATTAAATGATCGTGTGGACAAATTCTGAGTTCATCCATTCTCTTTGAAATATTGGCACAAACTAGCATATCCCAATATCTTTTGAGATAATTCTTCAATGTCGTGTGAAACTTTTAAAGCTAATGAAACATAATTTTTGTAGACCTTTATGTAAAGGTAAACATACATAACTGAACTCAAACAGCTTTTATTTTTATTATGCTGTACATATGTTAAGTTTATTAAAGATTTGTGTGAATGACATTTGGAGAGGGGCGAGATGGAGGTCTTCCATCTGCTGGTTCTAGCTGACAGTGGCTGGGGCTGGACCAGGACTAAGCCAGGAGTCAAGAGCTTCATCGTCCAGATCTCTGCCTGAGGAAAGGGGCCCAACTACATGGACCATCTTCCACTGCTTTTCCCAGGCTGAGTCTTGAACTTGTACACGCACAAGATGTTGGTATTGCAGGTTGTATCTTCACCCATGGTGCTACAATATCAATGCAGGCCTCACTCTGTCTTTTTAATTAACATAAGAAAGCTTTGAAGATGAAAACTAGAGAGTTTATCCAGAAGGCTACTCAGGAGGTAAACTAGCAGAACACTCCATTTTCTGTATTCACCTCTCAGTTCATATGTTTCCTAGAAAATTTTCTGCGGCCAATAGGCTGATCTCAACCTTGTTCCCCATCTGCCAGAGGGGGGTTGAAGTCAGAATTCAAAGCATGCGAATGACATCCATTATTGAGTCTGTTTGAAATGTCTCTACACACATACCTGCCAGAAAGATAAGGCGGCTCCAGAGGCTCAGTCAGCTTCATTGGCCCAGAGGCTAAGTGTGCATCATTAGATATTCTGAAATAATAGCTAACAAAACTTAACAGAGTGTGCTGTCATTTTCATGCTGAACAATCTTGAGAGATAAGTACTGCTGTAATCACAGGAAGGAAATATTGAAGCTCAGAAAGTTTCTATGTTCCCTAAAGATACTCAGTTGGAAAGTGATCGAGCCATGGTTGAAGCTGGGTGGTTTACGTCTATACCTCTATGACATTACTCATTGTTACGTTGTCTTCAATGGAATTCTAATTCCATTTTTTATGGTACTTTGGGATAGGCCCAATCTTCCAGTATGATAGAGTAACTATGGAAATGGGTTCCATGCCAGGATCTAGAATTTACTATGAGAAGTACAACTTGATATAATTAAGTGCCACATAAATACCTCTTGAATGATTAGCATGCAACTAAGTGTTTCTCTTCTAGTCATTGAATTCTCAGTTGGGTGTGGGGCTGCATTTTACTGTCTAGAATATCCCCTGTTTTACTCAGAAAAGCATTAGGATGTGAGTATTAGCACAGTATCTCCTACGCACTCTTGCATTTGTGAAATTGCTATTAATTTTCCTCAATGCGCTGCCATTTTAAGAGCTACTAGGCTGTGATTATAAAGCAATTTGCTTGCTATCTTTGCCTTTTTCAACAACAATGCCAGTACATAATTAAGCTCTGTGTTCTGGGGAAAAGACAATTTTGAGTGTAGAGGTAAAAACAAGATTGTCTCCAGAAAAGAGCACAGAAACCAATTTAAATTGCAAGTTAATGCTGGTATATTAATGTCAGTATATATTTTGGCAAGGAAAACTACCTTGAATAATTTTTCCATAGTGCTTCTTAATTTATTGATAGTGTGTTTGAAGTTTAATGATGTGATTCTCAGCCGTGCAATGTTTACATTGTACAAAATAATTAGATACAAAATCAAGTGATTATTAATTTTCTATCTAATGTTTTAAAAATGATAAGGATTTTTTATGAGGGTTCTTAAGAATAATAAATATCATAATATAATGATGAGGCTTTAAAAAAAAATGGAGTTTTTTTTTTAGAAGGCAGAGTTGGAGAGGAGAGATGGAGATCTTCTATCCTCTGGTTCACTCCTCAAATGACTGCCATGGCTGAATCTAGGCTGGTCCCAAGCCAAGATCCAGGAACTTCTACCGTGTCTCCCATATGGGTACAAGGGGTCAAGGACTTAGAGCATTTTTTCATTTCTCCATTAACAGGGAGCTGTATTCACAAATAGGCAGCCAAGTCTTGAACGGGTGCCCATATGAGGTGCTGCATGCAGAGAGTTAACATGCTCTATGACACAGTGCTGGCCCCAATTTGGGCCTTTGAAACTATAGATAAGGCATAGATACTCTTTATCTGTAGCAGGCATAGGAAGAGCAGATGCAAAATAAATTCCCTGGGAGTTGTTGGGACACTAGTTTCTCTGGCATTTTCCCATTTCACAAATAAATAGATCCTATTGCATTTATTTATGCTTGGCTTCAGGCTAGTTGAGAAAAATCATTTAACAAATGTCAGGCAGAAGTCTAGCCGATAATTTGGCAGAGTACGTATCACAGGATAAATTAGCTTTTGGATATAAACATGGGACACAGAAAAATACTGTAAAAATTCCGTCTTCCGCTTTGACTCTCTGACTTGGCTCTGTTTCCTTCCTTCCCACATTTTATACCTGCAACTTGGATCAGTATTGCTTTCCTCTGAAAGTCAGTTTATCCTTAGAAATGAGGTGAGTGTTCGCCAGGAAAAGAAAATAAAAATATTCTGGTATGCAGGAACTGCTCAGATTTCTCCATATTTTAGAGCAGTATAACAAAATACCATAGACTGGATAGCTTATAAGCAACAAGAACTTCTTTCTTACAGCTCTGGAAATGTAAGACTCAGACACTGACTTTATATAAAGGGGCCTCAAAATAGTCATGAAAAATCTGCACCATCCTTTAAATAAACAAATTGTTCCATGAACTCTTCAAAAATTTCATGACACTGCATTAATTTGTTATGATATGAATTTATTAATTTTGCTGCCATAATGAATTTGCTGATAAGTTACCAATGAAGGAAAACAAATAAGTTTATTTGGCTCACATCATTTCAGTTTGAAAATCAATCAGCCTGATAGAGCCTCCTGGATAGATGGCAGATAAACTGCAGAGGGAGAATCATGGTGGACAAGAAGGCAAATGGACTAGATAGTGCCAAACCCTGGCCTCTGTAACACCTTTCTTTGAGATGGAAGACCTTTTGCAGCAGCCTGAAAGATGTTCAGCTTCACCCAACCATCTGCTGTTTCTACTGCCTCACAGTAACAACACCCTAGAGACCCAGGCTTTGCCATACTGGGACACTGAACATCTCAATCTTCATTGGTTGAGTCCTTATTATCTAGTCAGTGCCTATCATCTCCAAGACCCAGCTCCATCTCCTATCACATGGGATTTAGGTTGAAGTGTCTGAATTTGGCAGAAATGTGAACATTTAGCCATTAAAGACCCTTTGAAGTTTCTCAGTCTGACCTCATCCAAATTGGTAGACAAATGCTGTAGAAACCTGGTCAGGTAGCATTCAGTCCGTTTTGATCAAAAGAGGAACAAGGCTTGGTTGGAAAATGAACACAGACCGGGAAGAATACTCTTGTTTAATTTTAACTTTCTTTGAAAGGCTGAGTTACAATGAGGGAGGAAAAATTGGAGTGGAAGATGGAGAGGGAGGGACAGTGAGAAAGAGACCTCTTCTCCCTGGTACACACTCCAAATGGTCACAGCAAGTAGGGTGGACCAAGGCGAAGCCAGGAGCCAGGAGCTTCATCCGTGTCTTCCACGTGAGTGAGAGTGCCCAAGCACTTGCGCCGTCTTTTGCTGCTCTACCAGATGCAACATCAAGGAGCTGGATCAGGAGTAGACTAGGCAGAACTCAGACTGGGACCCGTAATGGATTCCAGCACCAAGGTTGCAGCTTGACCCACTATACCACTGTGTCATCCCTGGAAAATACTTTTGAAGGAATCTGTCACAATAGGGTCCCTTCAAAGACCTTAAAAATTCAAGTTCACTTCAGAATAAATTAGAGTGAAAGTGACCGTCTCGTGGGTAGATAATCTTGGGCTTTGGGCTCCAGTATGTACTGTTCTCCAAGGGGCAAGTTTGAACCTGTGTTGTCTTCCTTACGCTGTGCAGCCCTGTGTGCTTTCTGAAACTGGGAAGGTGCTCTGCTTTCAGAGGAATCCATTTCAGGATCCCAAATCTCAATTTCATGTCATCATTTGAAAAGTTTTGTCTTTCAGTATTCAGTGTCAGACTGAATTGCAGTTGGGGTGGATCAGTGTTTGGTTACAGTAATACTCCTTGAAATATAAACATGCTTGTACTGAACATTGTATCAGTGGCTCCTAAGAATGAAGGAAGCATTTAGCAACTTAAAAGGATCAGTTTTAGCAGTTGTGCTGTGGGAATCTTGGCACTTCTTGAATCACCAAAATTTGAGTAAACAAGTAAGGGTGCTTGATTCCATGTGTTTTTCAGTGTTCATACTGCCACGAGGTGATTGAGAAGGGAACATCAATCTTCGCTGAAGGGGGCTAATCACTGGGTATTAATTCTCTATTGCATTTATGCAGGCAGTTTTCCAGAGGTGTCATCCATATCTAGAATTCCATGTAATGCATGCCAGAAGCCTGTTAAGCTCAACACCACACATACTTTTATAAAATCACGATACCAGCGTCATCAGATATTAATTAATAAGATTTCCCTCCTAGAAGTCTATGAAGGTGCAGTAATATAGTTCAAACATTCCTACCTGTTTATAAAGTTGAGGGAAGGTTTTTTTACATGCTCTAACCTCACATCAAAGTTAGCTGCATTACAAAGTACCAGTGATGCTCTGACAACTCCATTTGAGATAAGTTATTGTAAAGAAAAAATGGGACAAAAGTAATTATTTGGATACCAAGGGCCCCAGCTCATGCATCTAAGGCAACCAGAGTTGTTTGATCTGAATTTCACAAACTGGGTGTCTTTGTTGCTCCACAAATTCATGTTGACCGACTTCCCTGTGTAGCAGTTCTTGTCTTGGATTCAAAGGCAAATGAGGGTTTTACAGAAATGTGGGCTCGCTCGGGCCCAGGGAGGTGGCCTAGTGGCTAACATCCTCACCTGGCATTCCCAAGATCGTGTATGGGTGCCAGTTCATGTCCCAGCAGCTCCACATCCCATCCAGCTACCTGCTTGTGGCCTGGGAAAGCAGAAGAGGATTGTCCAAAACCTTGGGACCCTATACCCATGTGGGAGACCCAGAAGAGCTCCTGGCTGCTGGTGGCTGGCTGCTGGCTTCAGAACAGCTCAGCTCCGGCTGTTGGTCACTTGGAATGAACCAGCAGATGTAAAATTTTCCTCTGTCTTGTCCTCCTCTCTGTATATCCACCTTTCCAATAAAAATAAATAATCTTGAAAGAGAATGGGGGCTCTTTCACTACCTGTGCCTGCTGTTTTAGTATCTCAGTCATTTGCAATTCTGAAATGAATGAAATGAAAGATGCTTAAGTGATTTTTTTTTATATATATACAAATGAGTTTGTAAAAGAGGCTGAACAATGCCTACCTTCAAGGGACCATATTTCTGTATACCACCCACTCACTCACCCCATCTCTAATTCTAATACAGTTCTGCTCTTCCCTATAATAACAAAGGAAAAGAGAAGTTTAGAATCTTCCTAATCAATCTTGTCACATTCTGAGTTTCTTTTCCCCCTGTGATGTAAAAGAACCACCAAGAGTTTCAGCAAAAGAATATAACCAATAATCGGGAAGATAGAAAAGGTAGCTCTAAAAGTGTTTTAAAACATGCAAAAAAAAAAAAAAAAACCAGAAAGACAGACAAGGGTAAGGAAATCTTCCATCAGATGGTTCACACCCCAAATGCCTTTAACATCCAGGGGTATGACAAGCTGAAACCTAGAGGAGTCTCAAGGAGACTTCAAAGTAGCTTGGTCTTCCCATGTCAATAGCAGGGCCCTAAGTGCCTGAGCATCACCTGCTGTCTCTTCTGTGTGCCTCACCTGAAGCTGGAGTAAGTGCATCCGTGACTTGAACCTGATATCCTAAATGAGATGTCGGTGCCCTAAGCAGTGACTTTGCCATACCAAGCACCCATACCAGACATTTTCAAAGCAGCCATTTAAGCCTGTTATTTGAATACCTTATAGAACCTTGACAGAATAGGGAAAAAGAAGGTCTGAAAGTTACCCAGCTTGCCTATTTCTTACCCTTAATTTAAGGCCTATACACGGTTTTGAAGGTATTCATTAATAAGGATTTGTAGTGATATAACGAATTTGTCAGTTTCTTAAAGCAGGGACATATTTGTTTCTTAGAGATTTTAATAAGTATATTTCACTACAAAGCAATATATATTCTACAAAGCAGCATTAAAAGTTGATGAAAAACAGGGCTGTGTCTCATTTTCTTTTTAATCAGTTCAAAAGTCTCTTTGACCCAGGACTTAAGAGTTTATTGGTGTTGCCAGAAATATTAGCATACAGATCAATTGCATTATCTCCTAGAGGGATTGTTTAATACCTAATTAGCCTTTTTGATCTCAAAGAATAGATTAGTTCTTTTCATATAGTCTTCTCAACTTGATTATGCCACCCCCCTTTTTTTAAATTGCAAAGTCAAATATATAGAGGAGGAGAGAATGAGAGGAAGATCTTCCATCCGATAGTGGCAGGAGCTGATGCCAAGCCAGGAGCCAGGAGCCAGGAACCTCTTCGGAGTCTCGCTCATGCGGGTGCAGAGTCCCAAAGCTTTGGGCCATGCTCAACTATTTTCCCGGGCCACAGGCAGGGAGCTGGATGGGAAGCAGGGCTACTGGGATTAGAACTGGTGCTCATATGGGACCTCGGCTTATGCAAGGTGAGGACTTTAGTCACTAGGGTACCGCAGCAGACACTCCCTCTTTTTTTTTTTTTTTTTTTTTTTAATAAGTACACTAGATGAAGTCCAGTGTCTCTCACAGCTTGGAGGACTGTAGGTTAAAATACTCAGTAAGTTGAGGGATAAAAGCTGAATAGAACTCTTGCTATCTTTGACAAAGACAGTAAGACAATAAAGTTAATAGGTTAAGATATGCAGAGATAAGTGCTAGAAAAAAGAATCTTTGACATATTAGATCTTAGATTTCTTTGTACCTGAGGCCAAGTTTGTTCTTTTCACAGCTCAGTGAGCTGAACAATTTCCTCTTGGAACTTAAATTGGTTGGAATTGGGTTTCAGAGCCTTGCAACTGAAACCATCTGGAACAATATAGATGCCAAAGACATTTACCTATAACTTCATGATAACTGAATCATGGCTAATTAGGCATGAAAAAAATCCTGTGAGCTCATTCATGTAATCTTCTTTCTAAGATCATTGACGGTAGAAAAGTTGATTATAATCTGTTTTGCATTGACCCATTTGTAATCTAAACTTTGGGGTGGTATCACTTTTATTCTGGGACACTTTAAGAAAGAGCCTATTAATGTTAGGTCGACAGTTAAGACGTGTCTCACGTTGGATGCTTACCACTTCCAGCTCCTGATTGAAGCTTTCTGCCCATAAAGACCCTGGGAGACAGAGGTGTGTGTCTCAAAGTGTTGGGTCTCAGCACTCATGGGAGAGACCTCAGTTGAGTTTTCAGCACCTGGCTTCAGTCCAACCCAGTTTTGGCTACTATGAGAATGTGGAAAGTGAACCCTTACAATGGGATTGCACTCTTGGGCTTACTTGCCATCTCTCTTCATGAATGAAATGAATAAATAAAAAGAGCTACACTATGCAGCATTATGTAGGATGAAAGCAATATTGAGGACAGTGTCCGTTTTCATGCAAAGGTCCCTGATCCAAGGGATGCTGGTCTTACAGGTCACATCATAATGAGCGGCATGTTTGATATTAGAAAATAAGTCCCTGTCTTTTTTTTTTTGGTTGTTGTTGTTGTTCAGTAATTTTAGATTCTATTTTACAGGCAGAACCATTTTACAAATGAACATCCGCAGTTAACATAGCAGCAGAAAAATTGTTTCTCTTTACTATTGGTGGTTTTTATTTGTCATCTGAGGTTGCTTTATGTGCTATTTCTCTTCAAAAAATTGTCTTTGTTCTTCATTTTGATCAACAGGGGCACTGGATTCGGTTATGTCTGGTTTCCACATAGCATCTGAGGAAACCAACAGATGCAGAGGGTTGAGGAAACAGAACTGTCATTAAAATCGGTGCATAGTGCTATTCCTAAAGGACATGTCCAGTCACTCTACCCACAGGACTTTAACATTGAATAATCTCCTACCAAATGGCTCAGCCACCTGTCCTATTTTCTGGAGCTCCTTTCCCTACTGAAGCTCCAAATCTCTTATTTCATATAATCATCCTTGGAGTGAGTTCTTTGCAATTCATCCTGTCAGATCGCACACTTTCAGATTCACTATTTCTACCCAAAGATAGTCACTTTCTGAAAAGCTATTACAATGGTAGTCTGTCGACTCTGTTCTGATGATTCATGCAAGTAACCATTCATTCATTAAATTTTAACCGACACCTACTTACGATGCATCACTTGCTTATCTTTTTCAACTTTATAACTATACCTTAATTCTAATAAGGTGTTCTCTGATTTCGCACTTACTGTATTAAGACATTATTTAGAACAGAAGAGATTCGTTGTCTCATAGTTTCAGAAATTCTGACTAGTGCAGTGATACAGGACACAAGCATGAATGATGGAACATCTTAGGAGTTATTTATTTCAAGTTGCTGCCAAAACATTAAAATGCATACCCCACTCCAAGGAGAAGTTTTACTCTTTCAGAGTGATATGCAAGAGGCTATTTCAGCATAGTGATTAAAACACGTGTTTATGATTGAGATTAACAAGATATAGCATGGATGGATGGTGATCATAACAGCAATGGTGCCACTGAGGCGAGTTAGAGAATGAAAAGACAGGAAATAAAGCATTTGTGTGTGCTTGTACACTGCCGAGTGGAAGTGGATCATACTGGTGGAAGAGATCTCCTATCTCTTGGAGGAATGCCTCTCCCAACGTCACACACCTTAGATTCAGTCCTTGACTTTTCATGTGGACTTGTTTTGCCACCATCATCCCCTTATGGGTAGATGATGCAAACATTCGCCAAGTTGCTTAAGCCCAAACCTGGGCGTGATTCTTACACTGCCTGTTTTTGCATAAGAGACTGCCAATCAGTTTTCTGAACAGCTTTCAGATCCCCAAATACACCAAGTATTGTTTTACTTCTGGACATTTATTATTTACTGTTTTCTCTGCCTAGAACATGGTATTTATGAAAAGAATAACTAAGCGGATGAATGAGTAAATGGCACAGGTAGGTGGTTCTAATTTTGGTTAAGAGCTGTGGTATGCAAATGGAGCTCTGTGGCAAAAGATGTAGAACTAAAAGCCATCAGAATTGAGCATGAGAAGCTGCTTGCCTTGCAGTGGAATGAACTGATACTGGTCAGAGTGATAGTCCTGAAGTGCATTGAATCCATGAACGGCAAGCCCAGGGCCTCCATGGATATGGTGAAGAAACCGGGAAGTTGATAGATCATCGGTGAGAAGGAGCGCCATGTGCAACAGTGTGTTAGCATTAAGGGAGGAAGCAGCTTTATACAAACACTCTTCATACAAAAGAAATTTTCTATTATCTATGCAAACCTCCAGTTGTCATCAAGCACGTTATAGTATGTTCTCATTATCCTCAGTATCAACCTAATCTTGAACTTCCAAATTGACAGTATCTGCTAAATATTTCCCTTTCTTTCAGTTCTTATTCAGAGGTTCAGATGCTAGTTTTGTCATCTGAGACTTGATGTAATAATACATTGTTTCAATCATACACAATTTATTTCTTAGGCATGACCATACTGATTTAGATTGAATTCAGCAACAGCTCCTCTCCTACTCAGCCAAGGGTATTTAGGAGAAGACACAATTGTGCTGCAGTTCAGCTGCTCCGATAGGCATTGTAGTGGCTCAAGGAGTCAGGTTGGAGGAAAGTCCAGTGACTTGTAGGGGAGATGCCATCTACCCTGCCAGGTTGGGAGGTCACTGCGTGAGACGGTAGGAACCCTGGAAAAAGATGAAGGTAGAACATTGCTTGAAACGATGGATTAGAGGTGGGCAGAGAAGAAATGTCTTCAGTTACTTTTGCTGACTCCTAAACTGAATTTCTCATTTTTTTGCTGCTTCAGACTAAGAATAATAAAGCAAGCCTTGAGGGGAAAGCACAGAGACAAATGGAAAGAGATAAGCTAGACTGTTTCCCCTGAGCAGAAATTAAATGAAACTAATGCTATTTAACTGAAATAGCAAGGCCGGCTCTCTTTAACACTGTTTTCCCATGTGCATGATTTTTATTGCCATTAAGGGTTTGAATTTTCTGGATTCTATTCTGGATTTCTCAAATATTAACACAGATACAATTTCTTCCACGAATTGTTCCCCTCACCTCTCTCCTCACCATAGGTTAGGGTGAGTACCCTTGTGTATCACTTCATACAAAGGTTGACATCACTTAATGTCATTATTTTACTTCATGGGATTACTTGTTCCATTTTTGACTTGGCATTCTTGAAGGGAAGACCATATCTGTGTTGTTCACTGATGCATAGTCTGCACCTGACGTGCTGCTAGGAGGTGGTAGCTAATGAATAAATAACAAATGGATAAGTATTAGGAGCTTGCAGTGGGGGCTCAAGCTTTGCCCTGTTTAGTAGAAACAACAGTTTGCACACTTACCTTTTTTATCTACTGCTTTTTAAAGTATTTATTGACTTTTAGAAAAAGGCAAAGTTTCAGAGAAGGAGAGAGAAAGCTCTTCTTTCCATTGGTTCATTCTCCAAATGGCTGCAGTGGCCAGGGCTAAGCCAGGCTGAAGCCAGTTTTATTTTTGTTTCCCAAGTGGTTGCAGAGACATAGGAACTTGTGACATCTGCTGCTACAGCTGATCAGAAGTAGAACAACTGGTACATAAAATGGTGCCCACCTGGGAACTTGGCATTGTACGGGGTGGCTTTACAAACTATGCCACAGGACCAGCCCCCATGGATTTCACTATTACAGTGGAGTACAGCACTATGATTTCTAGCATATAGTGTCAACTTGATTGATAAACTTTGTTTTTGGTTTTTTTTTTTTTAAAGATTTATTTTTATTATTTGAAAGGCGGATATACAGAGAGGAGAGACAGAGAGGAAGATCTTCCATCCGATGATTCACTCCCCAAGTGAGCGCAACGGGCCGATACTATGCCGATCCGAAGCCAGGAGCCTCTTCTGGGTCTCCCACGCGGGTGCAGGGTCCCAAAGCTTTGGGCCGTCCTCGACTGCCTTCCCAGGCCACGGGCAGGGAGCTGGAAGGGAAGCGGGGCAGCCGGGATTAGAACCGGCGCCCATATGGGATCCCGGGCGTGCAAGGCGAGGACCTTTAACCACTTGCGCCACCGCGCCGGGCCCTGATTGATAAACTTTGTAAATACAGTGTAATATGCTTGCAAAATTTTTGTCTTAATGTTACTCTTCCTGCTCAAGGCTGTCCCTCCTCCCTTCCACTTTCCCCACCAACTCATGTTTGGAATGGGATCCAACAATAACCAATCATTCCTTTTGCTTAATATCGACTCTGAATTATTTGATTATTAAACTAGGGGATTTGGGTCTTGAACAATAGATAGCCCTCTCATTGAAACCTATTGGCTCAAAGGATTGAGTAAACCGTTCTAAGACTTTGCTTAATTCATGCTCTATTTTCTCTCATACTTGTTTCAGAATTCAGTTTAGTTACTAAGCCAATGAACATTTTATTCTTTCAATCAAAGTGAGTTTGAGTTTTAAAACTTGGGGATTTGGTGATTAGATTTCATTTAGGGAGATGGGGAGAAGCTGAGCTCTGAAGCTCAGAGGCAATCGCATCCTTCATTCCAAATGTTTAAGTTGGAATTCTGACACCAGAGCTGATAAGTGCAGAATTTGCTATCTGTTGCCAAATTTAAGGATTGTGTTTTGACAGTGTTTCTGGTGTTGGAGATTAGAATATACAAGAATTGAAGAGGCATAACCCAACAGGGATTTTAAGTAAACTACATTGACAGGTAAACCCCAAATCTGTAGAAAAAAAAAAATTGTTCCATAACTACTCAATCCTCTGTGACCATTACCATGGCTATAGTTGTAGTTATAGCAATTAAATTCAGCTTTATAGTATCAAGAAATCTTTATTCTATTTCTATTTCATCTATGTAGCTAAATGTTGTGGTCAGTTAGGAGCAAGCGGAGATAATCCAAGGGCTTAGCTTGTGGCTGAAGGGGCAAATCCTTGAGCTTGTGGTTCAGCCATGCACTGTGGACCAGAGGTTGCTGGCATTGCTTCTCCTTTCTGCACTTTCCAAATTGTATGTTTTATTATAGACATTGCATACTCCCCCTCAATTTTATATTGGTTACTCTGGGATGGCTAAATTTATGCTTTGGCAGGACTGAGAGGATGCGAGTTTAGACATAGCAAATGATGCAATTTATGCTGTGCATTTGGAAAGGGGGAGTATGTTTCCTGTTGATAGGAAAAATACTGGCATTCTGATAAATAGGCATTTTGAAATTCATTGCTAAGAGCCCCTTGTGTGTGCTTAGAAGGCAATGGGTAGGACATGGGAGAATTTGGTAGCTACTGAGCTATCCACAGAGCTGTGGTAACATGCTGCTTTCACCATTTCCCCATCACAACCAAGCAGATCACAGGGAGTGAAAGCCTGTCTTCTATTAAAGTACTCGAATAGGAAGATCAGAATCTGAAGATGCCAGACTGGAAGAGAAGGCTGTATTTCCTGGGTTTGAATCCCCTTCTCTGAGGCTCCATAGATCTGACCCTGCAATTGTCATTCAGTTCCGATGCTGCTGCCTCAGTATCTCACCTACATTCTTGGGTCAAGAGAGCTTCTTTCTTGTTTACTGTAGTTCAAATTTTCTTGCAGCTGTAGAGTTAAGAGTTCATATCCTTGGAGATTTGTCACTCTGCCTAATTACTGCTCTTGCTGCTGCTTACTGCATTCCTACTTACTGTCCTGTTATGTATCTATTACTTTCCAAAATTACCTTTTTATGACCAGTATCCTACATATTGCTCATTTCCTTCATTCTTACCTTGCACATTCCTAAAATGCAAAGTTCATGAGGTAAGAAGTTTCAATTGTTTTGTTAACTAGTTTCCCCAAGACCTGGAACAGAACCTTGTAATAGTTACTTCCTAATATCCACTGCCTCGTCCATTAACAGAGGTTTAAAGGCTAAAAAATGCAGAGGAAAAGGGCACCAGACAGGGAAGGTAGCTGCTTGTTTATTTGTCCTGATGCTCCTGGTTTTCCTGTTACCCCATAAACTGATCTTAGATATTTTCCCATCTTCACTTGCAAGCCCGATCTTTTCCTTCTCTATAGTAAATTCATTCCTGCATGTCTGTGGATACATTTTACCACCCAAATTTATGCTTTTGCTGACTTTCTGTCCTAAACACTAATCTCAGTGTAGACTCTGTGTCCGTCAGTGCTTGGAGCTGGTATGATGTGGTTAGTAAACATGCTACATTCTTTCTCTCTGCATGAGGAACCTACCTCACCACAAGGGCTGAGCTGTTTATAACCTACCTGAGAGATTTCCTCGAACAAGGGCCAGGATGGTGATTAAAGAATTCTGTTTTCTGAAATGCACTGTTTATTGGTAGGGAATTTTAAAAATAAGTTAGTTAACCTCAGTTGTACTGTAATACATCTCTTTAAGAGGTCAGCTGGGGTAAGAATTAGTTAAAAAAATGAAACTGTCGGGTCAAAATACCAAGTATAGAGAAGTTGCTGATTTTTTTTTTCTTCCAAGGCCACACAGGTGGTAATGATGAAGCCCGGCTGGGCGTCTGGTGCTCCCTTGAGTGTGACATGAGACTGGGGAGTTGAGCCTATTGAAGAGAAACCTGCCGGGGTGCTGGTAAACGGTGTCTAGGTCATTGACTCAGTTGGGATTACCCTTTCCTAGATTTCACTTCCGCCTTCTTGCTCGCTCGCAAATTTCATATCAGTAGTCAAACTTTGATATTGGAACTCCTTACGATCCTGTCAAATCTTTGACACAAAAGGAGAAAAAACATAATTTTGGATAATTTGCATTTTTTTATGTTAAGTATGGTGCAGTACATCATGAGTCTAATTACATTTATTTAGATTTATTCCTTTATTGGAAGGCAGATACAGAGAGAAGGAGAGACAGGGAGAAAGATCTTCCGTCCAATGATTCACTCCCCAAGTGACCGCGGGGGCTGGTGATGTGCCAATTTGAAGCCAGGAGCCAGGAGCTTTTCTGGTTCTTCCACACAGGTGTAGAGTCCCAAGGCTTTGGGTTGTCCTCGACTGCTTTCCCAGGCCACAAGCAGGGAGCTGGATGGGAAGTGGAGCTGCCAGGATTAGAACTGGTGTCCATATGGGATTCCAGCACATTCAAGGTGAGGACTTTAGCTACTAGGCCAGCGCGTAGGGCCCTGAGTCTAATGACATTTTAAGAATCTTAAGCCTATAATGGCTGTCTTGACGTGAATCATTCCAGGAGAGGCCACTGTCCTGAGCTGTGACACAGCATAAACAGTTTGAAAAGAGAAACATTTTCCTTCTGTATAGAACGTGATTGCAGTGAAATAAGCCCACCACAGCCATGAACACTTCACAGAAGTCTGAAAGCCTCCACTGTGCCCACTGCAGCAACATATTTTTTTTTAAGATTAATTTACTTTTATTGGAAAGTCAGATACAGAGAGGAGAGACAGATGAAGATCTTCTGTCCGATGATTCATTCCCCAAGTGACCTCAACGACTTGTGCTGTGCCGTTCCAAAGGCAGGAACTCTTCCAGGTCTCCCCTGTGGGTGCAGGGTCCCAAGGCCTTGGGCCATCTTCAACTGCTTTCCCAGGCCACAAACAGAGAGCTGGATGGAAAGCAGGGCTGCCAGGATTAGAACTGGTGCCCATATGGGATGCGAGCTCATTCAAGGCAAGACCTATAACTGCTAGGTCACCACGCGGGGCCCGCAGCACCATATTCTTAAGGAAAGCCTGGTAACAGTAGTGCAGGGACTTCTCAGAGTCTGTCCCTTTTCTATCACCAATGGGAAGGACAGGTTTTTCTCAGCTTTTAGTTTTAATTTTTTTTTTTTTTTTTTACATAATCTTACTTAGTTGATTAGGGTACAAAGGGTCAAGAGCTACAGGAAAGTGGGTAAGACCATCGTTTCCACACTAATATAATTTTTCCTGATTCTGGGATCAGAGGAGAAACAAAGGGAAAAGCCCCACCCAGGCTCCCACCCATCCTGGGTCCCTGATACGAGGCATGCTCCGAGGGTCCTGCTCAAGCAGTTTTGATAGTTCAACAGTTCTGAATTGCTGCCAATCTCGCCATTCCAATAGCGATGAAATCTATGCAGAATCCACTGGCTGACAGTCTCTTCATGGTTGGGGTTCTAAATCAGCAGTTCAGTTGGAGGGATCTCCAAAGAAACTTTGTCTGAAGTGATCCCAGACCTGATTCTTGTGTGTGCATGCCAGTACAGGGCCTGGCACAATCCATCGCCCCAATCAGCTTATGCACATGCTGGTGGTTGCAATTGCTGGGTCAGTTCTCTTTCCAGCCCTGTCTTCCACATGAACAAATGGGTGTTGCAGTCCAGCCCGATTCTGCTTACTTCATACTCAGCCCTCACGCAAACCAGTGGGAGCTGCAGCCTAGTTGAGGCAACTCCCCATTAGCCCCACCAGTCCAGCCCTCTCCCCTGGTTCCTATGCTTGCCAGTATGTGCCACAGATGTGTTCAGTCTGTCCCACATCCCATTTAGCTCTAGTAAATGTCAATGGGCATTGAAGCGTAATGGAACCCAACCTGCCCTATCATCCAGCCCACACCTATACTGGCAGGTGCTGTTCTGTCTAGCCACCCCTGCCCCAATCCTGGTTTTCATGCTCTCCAGTGGGAGTGGTTACCCATGAGTGAGGTGCCCACTATCTTCCTACTAGTCCACTCCAACTTCTCAATTATGCACTCTCCAGATAGTTCTGTGGTTTAACTTGACAGAATTAGCACCCAGTGCCAGCCTCTGCCAGCTGATGCTGCAGCAAAGCCCAACCAACCCTTACCCACTCTAATTTTTGCTTGTACCAGTTCTAACACTCGGTCCAATCTGGCCCTTCCCCAGTCTAGCTCACATGAGGCCCACAGGTGTTACAGCTGGTCTGGTCTGCCCCCATCCCAATTCATGCTCTCCAATGGGAGTGGTTGTCCAAACATTACAAATTAAGAAATTTTCTTGGAAAAAATAGTCTGCTCTGCTATTTGCCTGACTGCCAATACTAAGAACTTAGCCTAGGATTATAGTTTTGCTTGTAGTCTGCACGTAAAAGTAGTTTGTTTCTTAAAAGAATGTTCTTTTAAGGATGTGAATTTGGGGCACAGCACAGCAGCCTAGTGGCTAAAGTTCTTGCCTTGCACGTGCCAGGATCCCATATGGGCTAAGGTTCTAATCCCAGTGGCCCCCGCTTCCCATCTAGCTCCCTACTTGTGACCTGGGAAAGCAGGTGAGGACAGCCCAAAGCCTTGATATCCTGCACCCATGTGGGAGACCTGGAAGAGGCTCTGGGCTCCTGGCTTAGGATGGGTGCAGCTCTGGCCATTGTGGCCACTTGGGGAGTGAATCATTGGATGGAAGATCTTCTCTGTCTCTTTCCTCTCTGCATATCTGACTTTCCAACAAATAAATAAATCTTTAAAAAATACAAAAAATGGGTGTGAATTTAACTTTTGTATGTTTGTTTGTTTAATCTTTTAACACTCAATTAGATATTTGATCTAATTTACAAGATTAATTTTTTGTGGCAGGCCCTGCCTTTTCTTTCTTTTTTTTTTTCAAGTAAATTAATAAGGTATTGGGTGACCAATATGTTAGAAAATGCAAGTTCTTAACCACATCCTGTAACTACTTTCTTGACATCTCAATTTTAGTATATGCACAACTGGCTGCTATTCTAAAAGTTACATTGGGTATCTTAACAGGTTTATGTTCCTGATGCTTTAAATTCCTCTCGAGAGAGAGCTGGTGGAACTTCCAAGTCTTCTGAAGACATATCAGTAGATAATAATTCAGATAATAAAATGTTAAATGTAAAAAGAGCCACTGTTTCATGGGAAAATAATCTTGAAGATTTGGTAGAAGATGAAGATTTGGCTGAGGATCTAGAAGAAGGTGAAGAAACTCAAAATAAAGAAATGGAACTTAGTGATGAAGATTTGGATAGAACTGTGGAAGATAAGACTTTACTTAACTGCAAGGAGAACAAGGTAGGTATTAAAAACTTATTGATTGGGGCCTGGCAGCGTGGCCTAGTGGCTAAAGTCCTCACCTTGAATGCACCAGGATCCCATATGGGTGCCGGTTCTAATCCCGGCAGCTCCACTTCCAATCCAGCTCCCTGCTTGTGACCTGGGAAAACAGTTGAGCATGGCCCAAAGCTTTGGGATCCTGCACCCGCGTGGGATACCCGGAAGAAATTCCTGGCTTCTGGCTTCGGATCCGCATAGCATTGGCCATTGTGAATCATCAGATGGAAGATCTTCCTCTCTGTCTCTCCTCCTCTCTGTATATCTGACTTTCCAATTTGAAGTTCATTAGCAATTTTTATAAATAACTTTAAAAATGTTTTAATGGTATATATTTATTGGCATACAGAGTTAATAGTTCTTAAGGTTTCCTCTCCCATTTTTTCAATCATACGTTGACATTTTTTGTATCTCAAGTTTATGTTTTGAAAAATTTTAAGCCTATAAAAATGCTAGTATAATGAGTAGTTGGGTCCCCAATTGTTGTCATATTATAAATATGTAAGTAAAGATTCTTTTGCTTGTAGGTAAAAACCTATACAAAATTATACCTTAAAACTAACTATGATGGTATTTATTTTCTAAGAATGAGAAATTTTCCTCATAATTTCCATGACTGTTCTTTCACCTAAGAAGCCTAATATTGATGTAACAAAGCTATCTGTTAGGCCACCCATCCTGAGATTTCTCTGGTGGTATTAATATAGCTTGAATAACCATTTAATTTCTGTTTACAAAAAAACATTGATTTTAGCATCACGTTTGTGTAGTCATTTTTAATCTAGCGTTGATATCTTTTAGAAGTAGAGGCTATCCCTACTAATGAAATTCACAGTGTTGGGTTTAAGTGGAATAGTAGTTCCTGGTGGATAATACATGAGGCAAATTTACTTTTTTCTTAGTTCAGCTGAGCATTGAGATGTTTGAGTTTGTTTTTCATGTAGGTCTTCCTATGAGGTGGAGAGATTACAAAGTAATGAATCTGCAAATGCCAAAAATTTAGTGAGAATGCAATTTTTAAAAAGGATACGTAATTGTGGTTGATTAGATAAAAATTATTTTTGAAATAGTTGGACAGTATTTGGGTTATGTTTATCCTTTTATAAGAATTCTAATATTTAAATATTTTAGAAACTATTGAATTTAATAGAAGAACTGAAAAAAAAACTGATAAATGAAAAAAAAGAGAAGTTAACATTGGAACTTAAAATTCGAGAAGAAGTTACACAGGAATTTACTCAATATTTGGCTGAACGTGAGGCTGACTTTAAGTAAGTTGTTTCTTTGATGATTTAGTAAAAACTGAGAATTTCATTGCCTTGTTTCCTTTTCTTGCTTTCTGAGTTCTCATTTCTTTTCAGTAGTTTGAAAATAGCTTTTACTAATCGTCTTACATGAAGTTTGTTTTAATCTGTACTAGCCCTTGGCAGTGTAGCATTCTGTTCTGTTTTTTAAATGGAACTAATTTGTGTAATGCAGAGAAGCAATCCTTCAGGAACGAGAGATGTCAGAAGAAAATGCTGAATGCCGTTTGGCGATCTTCAAGGAATTGGTTGGTGTATGTGACATTCAGGAAGAACCAAGCAATAGAGTTTGTGCTGTGAAAGTTGAAACTGAGGTATTGTATCTCAAATGCTAGATTTCCAGGGAGAGTTTGATAGCAGGATATAATATGTGGTGGCATTATTGATGAGAAACATTAGTTTAGAATTAACGCAAAATAACTCTTTTTTTTTTATTATACTTATATCTGTTTTGTTAGGAATGTTAATGCAAATTGTTTTGATATTGCTTGAGTCATTATATGGACTGACAAAGAGGTTCAGTGTTTTTAATTATAAGAAACCTTCCCCAGCTTAGTCTTAAACTTCCAGTTTTTAAATTAGACTATCTAAAGATATAAGGAACTCTAAAAGGAGTAATTTACTTACTGTTTTGATTACCACAAAAATATTTGTTCTTACTGAATAATTACAGCTTCCTAGTTTTAAGGAAAATTTATCCTTTTCTGCTGTTTCCTCAGAAAACTGACTAGGTTTTCTTGGGTTTTCTAGGTTTTTTTGTTGTTGTTGTCACTTTTTAAATAGTTACGTTAATTTCAAAGTCAGAATTAGAGAGAAAGAAGGAACTATCTCCCATCTGCTGGTTCACTTCCCAAATGCCTCCAACAGCCAGAGGGTGTGCCAGGCTAAACCAGTCCCCTGGAACAGCATCTGGGTCTCCCAGATGGGTGGCAGGAGGTGGCCCAAGTGCTTTGGCCATCTTGCTTTGACTGCTTTGTGGAGTGCATTGGAGGGAGCTGCACTGGAAGCAGAGCAGCCAGGACTCAAGCAGGCCCCGATAGTGTGGAAATCCAGTGTTGGAAGCAGTGGCTTAACGTGGTGCACAGGGCCGCCTGCACCACTTGCTTGCTTTGTCGTCACTCAGTTCAGGGACCTGTGACAGTGATGTCTAGACTCTTGCTGTCATTTCACCATTCTGTGTCACTGCTATGATTTGGAATTGAACTGAGTTGTTTAAATGAAGATTAGTTTTCTTGGCTATTCTAACATAGTCTTTTAAGTATCGTTATTTATTTGAGATGATACCTAACTAACTTACCATAATTGTATAATTTTCACTGTTTCGGACATTTTCCCTGTGACATTTTAATGAGGAAAAATGATTCTGTTCCTTAAAAAATCAGTAGTAGAATGAAATTTTTTTTTTCCATTGGGGGCTTCTATATGATTTGCCTAAAAGGCTATCATAAGTTTTTGGCTGTTTCTAAAGCTCTGTGTATTATGTGGTAACACGTCAGGGTGAAACCCAGGGTTAACATTAGGCATGTGGTTTTTGCTGTTTTTAGGAAGCACATAATTATGTAGGATTTGAAGATATTATTGACTCTCTTCAAGATGATGTCACTGATATTAAGAAACAGGCTGAAATTGCTCACTTATGCATTGCATCTCTTGCTGATCCCCAGGAAGCCATTGCTTGTTTACAACTAAAGTTAAGTCAAGTTAAAACTGAATTAGATAAAACTAAAGAAGAATTAATCAAAACCAAAGAAGAGTTAAAAAAGAGAGATAATGGTAAGTAGATGTATTTTACTCCTTTGTAGATATTATAAACATATAAAATCTGATAAATATAAGAGAATTACACAACTTATTTATTACAGTGACCAGGAAATTCCTTAACCTAGGGTAGTAAGTTTTAGTATGTAATCATTTATATGAATTTATACAAATTTGCTACAAGAAATATATTTGACCATCACGTATTTCACTAGTTTTTGGGAAATAGTTAGTTTTAAAGGCAGAAAGCACTCCCATCTATTAGTTTACTCCCTAAATGCACACAACAGCCATAGGAAGGCTTGGTCTGTGGCTGCGTATTGGCATTCAATCCAAATTTCCATTAGGTGACAGGAACGTAATGGGCCTGTCTACAGCTCCCTCCCAGAATCTGCATGACTAGGAACCTTGAATCAGTCCCAGGTTCTCCCATGTGATAGAAAGGTTTCTGCCATCTTAACCTATAGGTCAAGGACTTTTCAAGAGAAAGTATTAGCTTTTTCCGTAAATGAAGAAATTATTCTTCCATATTCTTTATGCATTCTAGTGTAGGAGATTATGCTCTTGGCTTACAAGTTTGAAATAGACTAACTCCTATGGGGTGGCTTAACCTAGATTGCAGGTTCGTTCTGTCTTTGAGGATATCTTACATTTGTAGGAGGGTACTTCAAAATTTTAACGGAAAAAGGAAAAGAGAAAGTCTGTATTGAAGTAAAAGTTTTTGAAATACAGATAGTTTTTTTCATAATACTCATTTTCCATTAGTGGTTTTGAAGTATCTTTCTGTATGATTAGTTGCAACATTTGGAGTTGGAGAAAATTGGATAAAATCATCTTCCCTTTTCTGTGTAATACTAGATGGGTAGAGAAACAGCCGGTAAGTGATGCTTCTGCCTTTGGAGTGGACCAGGAAAGCCCTGACTCTGTCTCTTCTCTGGTGTCATGCCAGTTCTCTACTACTTAACGTGTCACTCATTTTTATCCTGGGTTTTGAAAGTATCATTTTTCTGAAACATTATTCTCTTGTAAGACGAATGCTGTGCCTTTGTAATGCTGTCAAAATTCTTTTTCCTGAATGTAATGCTGATAAAAGTGTCCACTATAGAAACTTGTGTTTCATGAGTTTAGTCATCGTTTCTTAGATATGAACTTATTTTCAAAATTCTTTGTTTTTTCAGAATCAGATTTATTAGTCCAAGGGCTGAAGAAATCTAGTAAGGTAATACTTTAAGCTTTTTTATTTCTTTGTTTTGATGAGGAGTAGAAGAGTACAGTTTATTACTACAAATGTTTATTTTAAAACCAATTACAGAAAAAGTAATGAAGACGGTAATGACAAAATTGAGAAGTCTAAGTGCCTTCACCTTTATACTGCTTTTCAGTGATGGTCATTGGGAAGATTCTATAAGCCTTATGGGAAATTTGCGGACATATATAGAAGGATACATATGTCTTAAAAAGTTTGCATAAGTAGAGTGATTTTCTGCTTTGCTTTCTTCCTCTCTAAATTATGTCTTGCAAATTATTCTAAAGCAATACCTACAGATATGTATCCTTCCTTTACTGAATTCATTAAAACCAACAATAAAAAGGGAGTCCAGTGTTGTATTACCACCGGCTAAGTCTCCCTGCATTGCTGGTATCTTATGTAGGAGCCAGTTTACGTCAGTTTACGTAGGAGCAGTTCAGTTGGAGGGATCTCCAAAGAAACTTTGTCTGAAGTGATCCCAGATCTGATTCTTGTGTGTGCATGCCAGTACAGGGCCTGGCACAATCCATCGCCCCAATCAGCTTATGCACATGCTGGTGGTTGCAATTGCTGGGTCAGTTCTCTTTCCAGCCCTGTCTTCCACATGAACAAATGGGTGTTGCAGTCCAGCCCGATTCTGCTTACTTCATACTCAGCCCTCACGCAAGCCAGTGGGAGCTGCAGCCTGGTTGAGGCAACTCCCCATTAGCCCCACCAGTCCAGCCCTCTCCCCTGGTTCCTATGCTTGCCAGTATGTGCCACAGATGTGTTCAGTCTGTCCCACATCCCATTTAGCTCTAGTAAATGTCAATGGGCATTGAAGCGTAATGGAACCCAACCTGCCCTATCATCCAGCCCACACCTATACTGGCAGGTGCTGTTCTGTCTAGCCACCCCTGCCCCAATCCTGGTTTTCATGCTCTCCAGTGGGAGTGGTTACCCACGAGTGAGGTGCCCACTATCTTCCTACTAGTCCACTCCAACTTCTCAATTATGCACTCTCCAGATAGTTCTGTGGTTTAACTTGACAGAATTAGCACCCAGTGCCAGCCTCTGCCAGCTGATGCTGCAGCAAAGCCCAACCAACCCTTACCCACTCTAATTTTTGCTTGTACCAGTTCTAACACTCGGTCCAATCTGGCCCTTCCCCAGTCTAGCTCACATGAGGCCCACAGGTGTTACAGCTGGTCTGGTCTGCCCCCATCCCAATTCATGCTCTCCAATGGGAGTGGTTGTCCAAACATTACAAATTAAGAAATTTTCTTGGAAAAAATAGTCTGCTCTGCTATTTGCCTGACTGCCAATACTAAGAACTTAGCCTAGGATTATAGTTTTGCTTGTAGTCTGCACGTAAAAGTAGTTTGTTTCTTAAAAGAATGTTCTTTTAAGGATGTGAATTTGGGGCACAACACAGCAGCCTAGTGGCTAAAGTTCTTGCCTTGCACGTGCCAGGATCCCATATGGGCTAAGGTTCTAATCCCAGTGGCCCCCGCTTCCCATCTAGCTCCCTACTTGTGACCTGGGAAAGCAGGTGAGGACAGCCCAAAGCCTTGATATCCTGCACCCATGTGGGAGACCTGGAAGAGGCTCTGGGCTCCTGGCTTAGGATGGGTGCAGCTCTGGCCATTGTGGCCACTTGGGGAGTGAATCATTGGACGGAAGATCTTCTCTGTCTCTTTCCTCTCTGTATATCTGACTTTCCAACAAATAAATAAATCTTTAAAAAATACAAAAAAAGGGTATGAATTTAACTTTTGTATGTTTGTTTGTTTAATCTTTTAACACTCAATTAGATATTTGATCTAATTTACAAGATTAATTTTTTGTGGCAGGCCCTGCCTTTTCTTTCTTTTTTTTTTTCAAGTAAATTAATAAGGTATTGAGTGACCAATATGTTAGAAAATGCAAGTTCTTAACCACATCCTGTAACTACTTTCTTGACATCTCAATTTTAGTATATGCACAACTGGCTGCTATTCTAAAAGTTACATTGGGTATCTTAACAGGTTTATGTTCCTGATGCTTTAAATTCCTCTCGAGAGAGAGCTGGTGGAACTTCCAAGTCTTCTGAAGACATATCAGTAGATAATAATTCAGATAATAAAATGTTAAATGTAAAAAGAGCCACTGTTTCATGGGAAAATAATCTTGAAGATTTGGTAGAAGATGAAGAATTGGCTGAGGATCTAGAAGAAGGTGAAGAAACTCAAAATAAAGAAATGGAACTTAGTGATGAAGATTTGGATAGAACTGTGGAAGATAAGACTTTACTTAACTGCAAGGAGAACAAGGTAGGTATTAAAAACTTATTGATTGGGGCCTGGCAGCGTGGCCTAGTGGCTAAAGTCCTCACCTTGAATGCACCAGGATCCCATATGGGTGCCGGTTCTAATCCCGGCAGCTCCACTTCCCATCCAGCTCCCTGCTTGTGACCTGGGAAAACAGTTGAGCATGGCCCAAAGCTTTGGGATCCTGCACCCGCGTGGGATACCCGGAAGAAATTCCTGGCTTCTGGCTTCGGATCCGCATAGCATTGGCCATTGTGAATCATCAGATGGAAGATCTTCCTCTCTGTCTCTCCTCCTCTCTGTATATCTGACTTTCCAATTTGAAGTTCATTAGCAATTTTTATAAATAACTTTAAAAATGTTTTAATGGTATATATTTATTGGCATACAGAGTTAATAGTTCTTAAGGTTTCCTCTCCCATTTTTTCAATCATACGTTGACATTTTTTGTATCTCAAGTTTATGTTTTGAAAAATTTTAAGCCTATAAAAATGCTAGTATAATGAGTAGTTGGGTCCCCAATTGTTGTCATATTATAAATATGTAAGTAAAGATTCTTTTGCTTGTAGGTAAAAACCTATACAAAATTATACCTTAAAACTAACTATGATGGTATTTATTTTCTAAGAATGAGAAATTTTCCTCATAATTTCCATGACTGTTCTTTCACCTAAGAAGCCTAATATTGATGTAACAAAGCTATCTGTTAGGCCACCCATCCTGAGATTTCTCTGGTGGTATTAATATAGCTTGAATAACCATTTAATTTCTGTTTACAAAAAAACATTGATTTTAGCATCACGTTTGTGTAGTCATTTTTAATCTAGCGTTGATATCTTTTAGAAGTAGAGGCTATCCCTACTAATGAAATTCACAGTGTTGGGTTTAAGTGGAATAGTAGTTCCTGGTGGATAATACATGAGGCAAATTTACTTTTTTCTTAGTTCAGCTGAGCATTGAGATGTTTGAGTTTGTTTTTCATGTAGGTCTTCCTATGAGGTGGAGAGATTACAAAGTAATGAATCTGCAAATGCCAAAAATTTAGTGAGAATGCAATTTTTAAAAAGGATACGTAATTGTGGTTGATTAGATAAAAATTATTTTTGAAATAGTTGGACAGTATTTGGGTTATGTTTATCCTTTTATAAGAATTCTAATATTTAAATATTTTAGAAACTATTGAATTTAATAGAAGAACTGAAAAAAAAACTGATAAATGAAAAAAAAGAGAAGTTAACATTGGAACTTAAAATTCGAGAAGAAGTTACACAGGAATTTACTCAATATTTGGCTGAACGTGAGGCTGACTTTAAGTAAGTTGTTTCTTTGATGATTTAGTAAAAACTGAGAATTTCATTGCCTTGTTTCCTTTTCTTGCTTTCTGAGTTCTCATTTCTTTTCAGTAGTTTGAAAATAGCTTTTACTAATCGTCTTACATGAAGTTTGTTTTAATCTGTACTAGCCCTTGGCAGTGTAGCATTCTGTTCTGTTTTTTAAATGGAACTAATTTGTGTAATGCAGAGAAGCAATCCTTCAGGAACGAGAGATGTCAGAAGAAAATGCTGAATGCCGTTTGGCGATCTTCAAGGAATTGGTTGGTGTATGTGACATTCAGGAAGAACCAAGCAATAGAGTTTGTGCTGTGAAAGTTGAAACTGAGGTATTGTATCTCAAATGCTAGATTTCCAGGGAGAGTTTGATAGCAGGATATAATATGTGGTGGCATTATTGATGAGAAACATTAGTTTAGAATTAACGCAAAATAACTCTTTTTTTTTTATTATACTTATATCTGTTTTGTTAGGAATGTTAATGCAAATTGTTTTGATATTGCTTGAGTCATTATATGGACTGACAAAGAGGTTCAGTGTTTTTAATTATAAGAAACCTTCCCCAGCTTAGTCTTAAACTTCCAGTTTTTAAATTAGACTATCTAAAGATATAAGGAACTCTAAAAGGAGTAATTTACTTACTGTTTTGATTACCACAAAAATATTTGTTCTTACTGAATAATTACAGCTTCCTAGTTTTAAGGAAAATTTATCCTTTTCTGCTGTTTCCTCAGAAAACTGACTAGGTTTTCTTGGGTTTTCTAGGTTTTTTTGTTGTTGTTGTCACTTTTTAAATAGTTACGTTAATTTCAAAGTCAGAATTAGAGAGAAAGAAGGAACTATCTCCCATCTGCTGGTTCACTTCCCAAATGCCTCCAACAGCCAGAGGGTGTGCCAGGCTAAACCAGTCCCCTGGAACAGCATCTGGGTCTCCCAGATGGGTGGCAGGAGGTGGCCCAAGTGCTTTGGCCATCTTGCTTTGACTGCTTTGTGGAGTGCATTGGAGGGAGCTGCACTGGAAGCAGAGCAGCCAGGACTCAAGCAGGCCCCGATAGTGTGGAAATCCAGTGTTGGAAGCAGTGGCTTAACGTGGTGCACAGGGCCGCCTGCACCACTTGCTTGCTTTGTCGTCACTCAGTTCAGGGACCTGTGACAGTGATGTCTAGACTCTTGCTGTCATTTCACCATTCTGTGTCACTGCTATGATTTGGAATTGAACTGAGTTGTTTAAATGAAGATTAGTTTTCTTGGCTATTCTAACATAGTCTTTTAAGTATCGTTATTTATTTGAGATGATACCTAACTAACTTACCATAATTGTATAATTTTCACTGTTTCGGACATTTTCCCTGTGACATTTTAATGAGGAAAAATGATTCTGTTCCTTAAAAAATCAGTAGTAGAATGAAATTTTTTTTTTCCATTGGGGGCTTCTATATGATTTGCCTAAAAGGCTATCATAAGTTTTTGGCTGTTTCTAAAGCTCTGTGTATTATGTGGTAACACGTCAGGGTGAAACCCAGGGTTAACATTAGGCATGTGGTTTTTGCTGTTTTTAGGAAGCACATAATTATGTAGGATTTGAAGATATTATTGACTCTCTTCAAGATGATGTCACTGATATTAAGAAACAGGCTGAAATTGCTCACTTATGCATTGCATCTCTTGCTGATCCCCAGGAAGCCATTGCTTGTTTACAACTAAAGTTAAGTCAAGTTAAAACTGAATTAGATAAAACTAAAGAAGAATTAATCAAAACCAAAGAAGAGTTAAAAAAGAGAGATAATGGTAAGTAGATGTATTTTACTCCTTTGTAGATATTATAAACATATAAAATCTGATAAATATAAGAGAATTACACAACTTATTTATTACAGTGACCAGGAAATTCCTTAACCTAGGGTAGTAAGTTTTAGTATGTAATCATTTATATGAATTTATACAAATTTGCTACAAGAAATATATTTGACCATCACGTATTTCACTAGTTTTTGGGAAATAGTTAGTTTTAAAGGCAGAAAGCACTCCCATCTATTAGTTTACTCCCTAAATGCACACAACAGCCATAGGAAGGCTTGGTCTGTGGCTGCGTATTGGCATTCAATCCAAATTTCCATTAGGTGACAGGAACGTAATGGGCCTGTCTACAGCTCCCTCCCAGAATCTGCATGACTAGGAACCTTGAATCAGTCCCAGGTTCTCCCATGTGATAGAAAGGTTTCTGCCATCTTAACCTATAGGTCAAGGACTTTTCAAGAGAAAGTATTAGCTTTTTCCGTAAATGAAGAAATTATTCTTCCATATTCTTTATGCATTCTAGTGTAGGAGATTATGCTCTTGGCTTACAAGTTTGAAATAGACTAACTCCTATGGGGTGGCTTAACCTAGATTGCAGGTTCGTTCTGTCTTTGAGGATATCTTACATTTGTAGGAGGGTACTTCAAAATTTTAACGGAAAAAGGAAAAGAGAAAGTCTGTATTGAAGTAAAAGTTTTTGAAATACAGATAGTTTTTTTCATAATACTCATTTTCCATTAGTGGTTTTGAAGTATCTTTCTGTATGATTAGTTGCAACATTTGGAGTTGGAGAAAATTGGATAAAATCATCTTCCCTTTTCTGTGTAATACTAGATGGGTAGAGAAACAGCCGGTAAGTGATGCTTCTGCCTTTGGAGTGGACCAGGAAAGCCCTGACTCTGTCTCTTCTCTGGTGTCATGCCAGTTCTCTACTACTTAACGTGTCACTCATTTTTATCCTGGGTTTTGAAAGTATCATTTTTCTGAAACATTATTCTCTTGTAAGACGAATGCTGTGCCTTTGTAATGCTGTCAAAATTCTTTTTCCTGAATGTAATGCTGATAAAAGTGTCCACTATAGAAACTTGTGTTTCATGAGTTTAGTCATCGTTTCTTAGATATGAACTTATTTTCAAAATTCTTTGTTTTTTCAGAATCAGATTTATTAGTCCAAGGGCTGAAGAAATCTAGTAAGGTAATACTTTAAGCTTTTTTATTTCTTTGTTTTGATGAGGAGTAGAAGAGTACAGTTTATTACTACAAATGTTTATTTTAAAACCAATTACAGAAAAAGTAATGAAGACGGTAATGACAAAATTGAGAAGTCTAAGTGCCTTCACCTTTATACTGCTTTTCAGTGATGGTCATTGGGAAGATTCTATAAGCCTTATGGGAAATTTGCGGACATATATAGAAGGATACATATGTCTTAAAAAGTTTGCATAAGTAGAGTGATTTTCTGCTTTGCTTTCTTCCTCTCTAAATTATGTCTTGCAAATTATTCTAAAGCAATACCTACAGATATGTATCCTTCCTTTACTGAATTCATTAAAACCAACAATAAAAAGGGAGTCCAGTGTTGTATTACCACCGGCTAAGTCTCCCTGCATTGCTGGTATCTTATGTAGGAGCCAGTTTACGTCAGTTTACGTAGGAGCAGTTCAGTTGGAGGGATCTCCAAAGAAACTTTGTCTGAAGTGATCCCAGATCTGATTCTTGTGTGTGCATGCCAGTACAGGGCCTGGCACAATCCATCGCCCCAATCAGCTTATGCACATGCTGGTGGTTGCAATTGCTGGGTCAGTTCTCTTTCCAGCCCTGTCTTCCACATGAACAAATGGGTGTTGCAGTCCAGCCCGATTCTGCTTACTTCATACTCAGCCCTCACGCAAGCCAGTGGGAGCTGCAGCCTGGTTGAGGCAACTCCCCATTAGCCCCACCAGTCCAGCCCTCTCCCCTGGTTCCTATGCTTGCCAGTATGTGCCACAGATGTGTTCAGTCTGTCCCACATCCCATTTAGCTCTAGTAAATGTCAATGGGCATTGAAGCGTAATGGAACCCAACCTGCCCTATCATCCAGCCCACACCTATACTGGCAGGTGCTGTTCTGTCTAGCCACCCCTGCCCCAATCCTGGTTTTCATGCTCTCCAGTGGGAGTGGTTACCCACGAGTGAGGTGCCCACTATCTTCCTACTAGTCCACTCCAACTTCTCAATTATGCACTCTCCAGATAGTTCTGTGGTTTAACTTGACAGAATTAGCACCCAGTGCCAGCCTCTGCCAGCTGATGCTGCAGCAAAGCCCAACCAACCCTTACCCACTCTAATTTTTGCTTGTACCAGTTCTAACACTCGGTCCAATCTGGCCCTTCCCCAGTCTAGCTCACATGAGGCCCACAGGTGTTACAGCTGGTCTGGTCTGCCCCCATCCCAATTCATGCTCTCCAATGGGAGTGGTTGTCCAAACATTACAAATTAAGAAATTTTCTTGGAAAAAATAGTCTGCTCTGCTATTTGCCTGACTGCCAATACTAAGAACTTAGCCTAGGATTATAGTTTTGCTTGTAGTCTGCACGTAAAAGTAGTTTGTTTCTTAAAAGAATGTTCTTTTAAGGATGTGAATTTGGGGCACAACACAGCAGCCTAGTGGCTAAAGTTCTTGCCTTGCACGTGCCAGGATCCCATATGGGCTAAGGTTCTAATCCCAGTGGCCCCCGCTTCCCATCTAGCTCCCTACTTGTGACCTGGGAAAGCAGGTGAGGACAGCCCAAAGCCTTGATATCCTGCACCCATGTGGGAGACCTGGAAGAGGCTCTGGGCTCCTGGCTTAGGATGGGTGCAGCTCTGGCCATTGTGGCCACTTGGGGAGTGAATCATTGGACGGAAGATCTTCTCTGTCTCTTTCCTCTCTGTATATCTGACTTTCCAACAAATAAATAAATCTTTAAAAAATACAAAAAAAGGGTATGAATTTAACTTTTGTATGTTTGTTTGTTTAATCTTTTAACACTCAATTAGATATTTGATCTAATTTACAAGATTAATTTTTTGTGGCAGGCCCTGCCTTTTCTTTCTTTTTTTTTTTCAAGTAAATTAATAAGGTATTGAGTGACCAATATGTTAGAAAATGCAAGTTCTTAACCACATCCTGTAACTACTTTCTTGACATCTCAATTTTAGTATATGCACAACTGGCTGCTATTCTAAAAGTTACATTGGGTATCTTAACAGGTTTATGTTCCTGATGCTTTAAATTCCTCTCGAGAGAGAGCTGGTGGAACTTCCAAGTCTTCTGAAGACATATCAGTAGATAATAATTCAGATAATAAAATGTTAAATGTAAAAAGAGCCACTGTTTCATGGGAAAATAATCTTGAAGATTTGGTAGAAGATGAAGAATTGGCTGAGGATCTAGAAGAAGGTGAAGAAACTCAAAATAAAGAAATGGAACTTAGTGATGAAGATTTGGATAGAAATGTGGAAGATAAGACTTTACTTAACTGCAAGGAGAACAAGGTAGGTATTAAAAACTTATTGATTGGGGCCTGGCAGCGTGGCCTAGTGGCTAAAGTCCTCACCTTGAATGCACCAGGATCCCATATGGGTGCCGGTTCTAATCCCGGCAGCTCCACTTCCCATCCAGCTCCCTGCTTGTGACCTGGGAAAACAGTTGAGCATGGCCCAAAGCTTTGGGATCCTGCACCCGCGTGGGATACCCGGAAGAAATTCCTGGCTTCTGGCTTCGGATCCGCATAGCATTGGCCATTGTGAATCATCAGATGGAAGATCTTCCTCTCTGTCTCTCCTCCTCTCTGTATATCTGACTTTCCAATTTGAAGTTCATTAGCAATTTTTATAAATAACTTTAAAAATGTTTTAATGGTATATATTTATTGGCATACAGAGTTAATAGTTCTTAAGGTTTCCTCTCCCATTTTTTCAATCATACGTTGACATTTTTTGTATCTCAAGTTTATGTTTTGAAAAATTTTAAGCCTATAAAAATGCTAGTATAATGAGTAGTTGGGTCCCCAATTGTTGTCATATTATAAATATGTAAGTAAAGATTCTTTTGCTTGTAGGTAAAAACCTATACAAAATTATACCTTAAAACTAACTATGATGGTATTTATTTTCTAAGAATGAGAAATTTTCCTCATAATTTCCATGACTGTTCTTTCACCTAAGAAGCCTAATATTGATGTAACAAAGCTATCTGTTAGGCCACCCATCCTGAGATTTCTCTGGTGGTATTAATATAGCTTGAATAACCATTTAATTTCTGTTTACAAAAAAACATTGATTTTAGCATCACGTTTGTGTAGTCATTTTTAATCTAGCGTTGATATCTTTTAGAAGTAGAGGCTATCCCTACTAATGAAATTCACAGTGTTGGGTTTAAGTGGAATAGTAGTTCCTGGTGGATAATACATGAGGCAAATTTACTTTTTTCTTAGTTCAGCTGAGCATTGAGATGTTTGAGTTTGTTTTTCATGTAGGTCTTCCTATGAGGTGGAGAGATTACAAAGTAATGAATCTGCAAATGCCAAAAATTTAGTGAGAATGCAATTTTTAAAAAGGATACGTAATTGTGGTTGATTAGATAAAAATTATTTTTGAAATAGTTGGACAGTATTTGGGTTATGTTTATCCTTTTATAAGAATTCTAATATTTAAATATTTTAGAAACTATTGAATTTAATAGAAGAACTGAAAAAAAACTGATAAATGAAAAAAAAGAGAAGTTAACATTGGAACTTAAAATTCGAGAAGAAGTTACACAGGAATTTACTCAATATTTGGCTGAACGTGAGGCTGACTTTAAGTAAGTTGTTTCTTTGATGATTTAGTAAAAACTGAGAATTTCATTGCCTTGTTTCCTTTTCTTGCTTTCTGAGTTCTCATTTCTTTTCAGTAGTTTGAAAATAGCTTTTACTAATCGTCTTACATGAAGTTTGTTTTAATCTGTACTAGCCCTTGGCAGTGTAGCATTCTGTTCTGTTTTTTAAATGGAACTAATTTGTGTAATGCAGAGAAGCAATCCTTCAGGAACGAGAGATGTCAGAAGAAAATGCTGAATGCCGTTTGGCGATCTTCAAGGAATTGGTTGGTGTATGTGACATTCAGGAAGAACCAAGCAATAGAGTTTGTGCTGTGAAAGTTGAAACTGAGGTATTGTATCTCAAATGCTAGATTTCCAGGGAGAGTTTGATAGCAGGATATAATATGTGGTGGCATTATTGATGAGAAACATTAGTTTAGAATTAACGCAAAATAACTCTTTTTTTTTTTATTATACTTATATCTGTTTTGTTAGGAATGTTAATGCAAATTGTTTTGATATTGCTTGAGTCATTATATGGACTGACAAAGAGGTTCAGTGTTTTTAATTATAAGAAACCTTCCCCAGCTTAGTCTTAAACTTCCAGTTTTTAAATTAGACTATCTAAAGATATAAGGAACTCTAAAAGGAGTAATTTACTTACTGTTTTGATTACCACAAAAATATTTGTTCTTACTGAATAATTACAGCTTCCTAGTTTTAAGGAAAATTTATCCTTTTCTGCTGTTTCCTCAGAAAACTGACTAGGTTTTCTTGGGTTTTCTAGGTTTTTTTGTTGTTGTTGTCACTTTTTAAATAGTTACGTTAATTTCAAAGTCAGAATTAGAGAGAAAGAAGGAACTATCTCCCATCTGCTGGTTCACTTCCCAAATGCCTCCAACAGCCAGAGGGTGTGCCAGGCTAAACCAGTCCCCTGGAACAGCATCTGGGTCTCCCAGATGGGTGGCAGGAGGTGGCCCAAGTGCTTTGGCCATCTTGCTTTGACTGCTTTGTGGAGTGCATTGGAGGGAGCTGCACTGGAAGCAGAGCAGCCAGGACTCAAGCAGGCCCCGATAGTGTGGAAATCCAGTGTTGGAAGCAGTGGCTTAACGTGGTGCACAGGGCCGCCTGCACCACTTGCTTGCTTTGTCGTCACTCAGTTCAGGGACCTGTGACAGTGATGTCTAGACTCTTGCTGTCATTTCACCATTCTGTGTCACTGCTATGATTTGGAATTGAACTGAGTTGTTTAAATGAAGATTAGTTTTCTTGGCTATTCTAACATAGTCTTTTAAGTATCGTTATTTATTTGAGATGATACCTAACTAACTTACCATAATTGTATAATTTTCACTGTTTCGGACATTTTCCCTGTGACATTTTAATGAGGAAAAATGATTCTGTTCCTTAAAAAATCAGTAGTAGAATGAAATTTTTTTTTTCCATTGGGGGCTTCTATATGATTTGCCTAAAAGGCTATCATAAGTTTTTGGCTGTTTCTAAAGCTCTGTGTATTATGTGGTAACACGTCAGGGTGAAACCCAGGGTTAACATTAGGCATGTGGTTTTTGCTGTTTTTAGGAAGCACATAATTATGTAGGATTTGAAGATATTATTGACTCTCTTCAAGATGATGTCACTGATATTAAGAAACAGGCTGAAATTGCTCACTTATGCATTGCATCTCTTGCTGATCCCCAGGAAGCCATTGCTTGTTTACAACTAAAGTTAAGTCAAGTTAAAACTGAATTAGATAAAACTAAAGAAGAATTAATCAAAACCAAAGAAGAGTTAAAAAAGAGAGATAATGGTAAGTAGATGTATTTTACTCCTTTGTAGATATTATAAACATATAAAATCTGATAAATATAAGAGAATTACACAACTTATTTATTACAGTGACCAGGAAATTCCTTAACCTAGGGTAGTAAGTTTTAGTATGTAATCATTTATATGAATTTATACAAATTTGCTACAAGAAATATATTTGACCATCACGTATTTCACTAGTTTTTGGGAAATAGTTAGTTTTAAAGGCAGAAAGCACTCCCATCTATTAGTTTACTCCCTAAATGCACACAACAGCCATAGGAAGGCTTGGTCTGTGGCTGCGTATTGGCATTCAATCCAAATTTCCATTAGGTGACAGGAACGTAATGGGCCTGTCTACAGCTCCCTCCCAGAATCTGCATGACTAGGAACCTTGAATCAGTCCCAGGTTCTCCCATGTGATAGAAAGGTTTCTGCCATCTTAACCTATAGGTCAAGGACTTTTCAAGAGAAAGTATTAGCTTTTTCCGTAAATGAAGAAATTATTCTTCCATATTCTTTATGCATTCTAGTGTAGGAGATTATGCTCTTGGCTTACAAGTTTGAAATAGACTAACTCCTATGGGGTGGCTGAAGCTAGATTGGAGGTTTGTTCTGTCTTTGAGGATATCTTACATTTGTAGGAGGGTACTTCAAAATTTTAACGGAAAAAGGAAAAGAGAAAGTCTGTATTGAAGTAAAAGTTTTTGAAATACAGATAGTTTTTTTCATAATACTCATTTTCCATTAGTGGTTTTGAAGTATCTTTCTGTATGATTAGTTGCAACATTTGGAGTTGGAGAAAATTGGATAAAATCATCTTCCCTTTTCTGTGTAATACTAGATGGGTAGAGAAACAGCCGGTAAGTGATGCTTCTGCCTTTGGAGTGGACCAGGAAAGCCCTGACTCTGTCTCTTCTCTGGTGTCATGCCAGTTCTCTACTACTTAACGTGTCACTCATTTTTATCCTGGGTTTTGAAAGTATCATTTTTCTGAAACATTATTCTCTTGTAAGACGAATGCTGTGCCTTTGTAATGCTGTCAAAATTCTTTTTCCTGAATGTAATGCTGATAAAAGTGTCCACTATAGAAACTTGTGTTTCATGAGTTTAGTCATCGTTTCTTAGATATGAACTTATTTTCAAAATTCTTTGTTTTTTCAGAATCAGATTTATTAGTCCAAGGGCTGAAGAAATCTAGTAAGGTAATACTTTAAGCTTTTTTATTTCTTTGTTTTGATGAGGAGTAGAAGAGTACAGTTTATTACTACAAATGTTTATTTTAAAACCAATTACAGAAAAAGTAATGAAGACGGTAATGACAAAATTGAGAAGTCTAAGTGCCTTCACCTTTATACTGCTTTTCAGTGATGGTCATTGGGAAGATTCTATAAGCCTTATGGGAAATTTGCGGACATATATAGAAGGATACATATGTCTTAAAAAGTTTGCATAAGTAGAGTGATTTTCTGCTTTGCTTTCTTCCTCTCTAAATTATGTCTTGCAAATTATTCTAAAGCAATACCTACAGATATGTATCCTTCCTTTACTGAATTCATTAAAACCAACAATAAAAAGGGAGTCCAGTGTTGTATTACCACCGGCTAAGTCTCCCTGCATTGCTGGTATCTTATGTAGGAGCCAGTTTACGTCAGTTTACGTAGGAGCAGTTCAGTTGGAGGGATCTCCAAAGAAACTTTGTCTGAAGTGATCCCAGATCTGATTCTTGTGTGTGCATGCCAGTACAGGGCCTGGCACAATCCATCGCCCCAATCAGCTTATGCACATGCTGGTGGTTGCAATTGCTGGGTCAGTTCTCTTTCCAGCCCTGTCTTCCACATGAACAAATGGGTGTTGCAGTCCAGCCCGATTCTGCTTACTTCATACTCAGCCCTCACGCAAGCCAGTGGGAGCTGCAGCCTGGTTGAGGCAACTCCCCATTAGCCCCACCAGTCCAGCCCTCTCCCCTGGTTCCTATGCTTGCCAGTATGTGCCACAGATGTGTTCAGTCTGTCCCACATCCCATTTAGCTCTAGTAAATGTCAATGGGCATTGAAGCGTAATGGAACCCAACCTGCCCTATCATCCAGCCCACACCTATACTGGCAGGTGCTGTTCTGTCTAGCCACCCCTGCCCCAATCCTGGTTTTCATGCTCTCCAGTGGGAGTGGTTACCCACGAGTGAGGTGCCCACTATCTTCCTACTAGTCCACTCCAACTTCTCAATTATGCACTCTCCAGATAGTTCTGTGGTTTAACTTGACAGAATTAGCACCCAGTGCCAGCCTCTGCCAGCTGATGCTGCAGCAAAGCCCAACCAACCCTTACCCACTCTAATTTTTGCTTGTACCAGTTCTAACACTCGGTCCAATCTGGCCCTTCCCCAGTCTAGCTCACATGAGGCCCACAGGTGTTACAGCTGGTCTGGTCTGCCCCCATCCCAATTCATGCTCTCCAATGGGAGTGGTTGTCCAAACATTACAAATTAAGAAATTTTCTTGGAAAAAATAGTCTGCTCTGCTATTTGCCTGACTGCCAATACTAAGAACTTAGCCTAGGATTATAGTTTTGCTTGTAGTCTGCACGTAAAAGTAGTTTGTTTCTTAAAAGAATGTTCTTTTAAGGATGTGAATTTGGGGCACAACACAGCAGCCTAGTGGCTAAAGTTCTTGCCTTGCACGTGCCAGGATCCCATATGGGCTAAGGTTCTAATCCCAGTGGCCCCCGCTTCCCATCTAGCTCCCTACTTGTGACCTGGGAAAGCAGGTGAGGACAGCCCAAAGCCTTGATATCCTGCACCCATGTGGGAGACCTGGAAGAGGCTCTGGGCTCCTGGCTTAGGATGGGTGCAGCTCTGGCCATTGTGGCCACTTGGGGAGTGAATCATTGGACGGAAGATCTTCTCTGTCTCTTTCCTCTCTGTATATCTGACTTTCCAACAAATAAATAAATCTTTAAAAAATACAAAAAAAGGGTATGAATTTAACTTTTGTATGTTTGTTTGTTTAATCTTTTAACACTCAATTAGATATTTGATCTAATTTACAAGATTAATTTTTTGTGGCAGGCCCTGCCTTTTCTTTCTTTTTTTTTTTCAAGTAAATTAATAAGGTATTGAGTGACCAATATGTTAGAAAATGCAAGTTCTTAACCACATCCTGTAACTACTTTCTTGACATCTCAATTTTAGTATATGCACAACTGGCTGCTATTCTAAAAGTTACATTGGGTATCTTAACAGGTTTATGTTCCTGATGCTTTAAATTCCTCTCGAGAGAGAGCTGGTGGAACTTCCAAGTCTTCTGAAGACATATCAGTAGATAATAATTCAGATAATAAAATGTTAAATGTAAAAAGAGCCACTGTTTCATGGGAAAATAATCTTGAAGATTTGGTAGAAGATGAAGAATTGGCTGAGGATCTAGAAGAAGGTGAAGAAACTCAAAATAAAGAAATGGAACTTAGTGATGAAGATTTGGATAGAAATGTGGAAGATAAGACTTTACTTAACTGCAAGGAGAACAAGGTAGGTATTAAAAACTTATTGATTGGGGCCTGGCAGCGTGGCCTAGTGGCTAAAGTCCTCACCTTGAATGCACCAGGATCCCATATGGGTGCCGGTTCTAATCCCGGCAGCTCCACTTCCCATCCAGCTCCCTGCTTGTGACCTGGGAAAACAGTTGAGCATGGCCCAAAGCTTTGGGATCCTGCACCCGCGTGGGATACCCGGAAGAAATTCCTGGCTTCTGGCTTCGGATCCGCATAGCATTGGCCATTGTGAATCATCAGATGGAAGATCTTCCTCTCTGTCTCTCCTCCTCTCTGTATATCTGACTTTCCAATTTGAAGTTCATTAGCAATTTTTATAAATAACTTTAAAAATGTTTTAATGGTATATATTTATTGGCATACAGAGTTAATAGTTCTTAAGGTTTCCTCTCCCATTTTTTCAATCATACGTTGACATTTTTTGTATCTCAAGTTTATGTTTTGAAAAATTTTAAGCCTATAAAAATGCTAGTATAATGAGTAGTTGGGTCCCCAATTGTTGTCATATTATAAATATGTAAGTAAAGATTCTTTTGCTTGTAGGTAAAAACCTATACAAAATTATACCTTAAAACTAACTATGATGGTATTTATTTTCTAAGAATGAGAAATTTTCCTCATAATTTCCATGACTGTTCTTTCACCTAAGAAGCCTAATATTGATGTAACAAAGCTATCTGTTAGGCCACCCATCCTGAGATTTCTCTGGTGGTATTAATATAGCTTGAATAACCATTTAATTTCTGTTTACAAAAAAACATTGATTTTAGCATCACGTTTGTGTAGTCATTTTTAATCTAGCGTTGATATCTTTTAGAAGTAGAGGCTATCCCTACTAATGAAATTCACAGTGTTGGGTTTAAGTGGAATAGTAGTTCCTGGTGGATAATACATGAGGCAAATTTACTTTTTTCTTAGTTCAGCTGAGCATTGAGATGTTTGAGTTTGTTTTTCATGTAGGTCTTCCTATGAGGTGGAGAGATTACAAAGTAATGAATCTGCAAATGCCAAAAATTTAGTGAGAATGCAATTTTTAAAAAGGATACGTAATTGTGGTTGATTAGATAAAAATTATTTTTGAAATAGTTGGACAGTATTTGGGTTATGTTTATCCTTTTATAAGAATTCTAATATTTAAATATTTTAGAAACTATTGAATTTAATAGAAGAACTGAAAAAAAACTGATAAATGAAAAAAAAGAGAAGTTAACATTGGAACTTAAAATTCGAGAAGAAGTTACACAGGAATTTACTCAATATTTGGCTGAACGTGAGGCTGACTTTAAGTAAGTTGTTTCTTTGATGATTTAGTAAAAACTGAGAATTTCATTGCCTTGTTTCCTTTTCTTGCTTTCTGAGTTCTCATTTCTTTTCAGTAGTTTGAAAATAGCTTTTACTAATCGTCTTACATGAAGTTTGTTTTAATCTGTACTAGCCCTTGGCAGTGTAGCATTCTGTTCTGTTTTTTAAATGGAACTAATTTGTGTAATGCAGAGAAGCAATCCTTCAGGAACGAGAGATGTCAGAAGAAAATGCTGAATGCCGTTTGGCGATCTTCAAGGAATTGGTTGGTGTATGTGACATTCAGGAAGAACCAAGCAATAGAGTTTGTGCTGTGAAAGTTGAAACTGAGGTATTGTATCTCAAATGCTAGATTTCCAGGGAGAGTTTGATAGCAGGATATAATATGTGGTGGCATTATTGATGAGAAACATTAGTTTAGAATTAACGCAAAATAACTCTTTTTTTTTTTATTATACTTATATCTGTTTTGTTAGGAATGTTAATGCAAATTGTTTTGATATTGCTTGAGTCATTATATGGACTGACAAAGAGGTTCAGTGTTTTTAATTATAAGAAACCTTCCCCAGCTTAGTCTTAAACTTCCAGTTTTTAAATTAGACTATCTAAAGATATAAGGAACTCTAAAAGGAGTAATTTACTTACTGTTTTGATTACCACAAAAATATTTGTTCTTACTGAATAATTACAGCTTCCTAGTTTTAAGGAAAATTTATCCTTTTCTGCTGTTTCCTCAGAAAACTGACTAGGTTTTCTTGGGTTTTCTAGGTTTTTTTGTTGTTGTTGTCACTTTTTAAATAGTTACGTTAATTTCAAAGTCAGAATTAGAGAGAAAGAAGGAACTATCTCCCATCTGCTGGTTCACTTCCCAAATGCCTCCAACAGCCAGAGGGTGTGCCAGGCTAAACCAGTCCCCTGGAACAGCATCTGGGTCTCCCAGATGGGTGGCAGGAGGTGGCCCAAGTGCTTTGGCCATCTTGCTTTGACTGCTTTGTGGAGTGCATTGGAGGGAGCTGCACTGGAAGCAGAGCAGCCAGGACTCAAGCAGGCCCCGATAGTGTGGAAATCCAGTGTTGGAAGCAGTGGCTTAACGTGGTGCACAGGGCCGCCTGCACCACTTGCTTGCTTTGTCGTCACTCAGTTCAGGGACCTGTGACAGTGATGTCTAGACTCTTGCTGTCATTTCACCATTCTGTGTCACTGCTATGATTTGGAATTGAACTGAGTTGTTTAAATGAAGATTAGTTTTCTTGGCTATTCTAACATAGTCTTTTAAGTATCGTTATTTATTTGAGATGATACCTAACTAACTTACCATAATTGTATAATTTTCACTGTTTCGGACATTTTCCCTGTGACATTTTAATGAGGAAAAATGATTCTGTTCCTTAAAAAATCAGTAGTAGAATGAAATTTTTTTTTTTCCATTGGGGGCTTCTATATGATTTGCCTAAAAGGCTATCATAAGTTTTTGGCTGTTTCTAAAGCTCTGTGTATTATGTGGTAACACGTCAGGGTGAAACCCAGGGTTAACATTAGGCATGTGGTTTTTGCTGTTTTTAGGAAGCACATAATTATGTAGGATTTGAAGATATTATTGACTCTCTTCAAGATGATGTCACTGATATTAAGAAACAGGCTGAAATTGCTCACTTATGCATTGCATCTCTTGCTGATCCCCAGGAAGCCATGGCTTGTTTACAACTAAAGTTAAGTCAAGTTAAAACTGAATTAGATAAAACTAAAGAAGAATTAATCAAAACCAAAGAAGAGTTAAAAAAGAGAGATAATGGTAAGTAGATGTATTTTACTCCTTTGTAGATATTATAAACATATAAAATCTGATAAATATAAGAGAATTACACAACTTATTTATTACAGTGACCAGGAAATTCCTTAACCTAGGGTAGTAAGTTTTAGTATGTAATCATTTATATGAATTTATACAAATTTGCTACAAGAAATATATTTGACCATCACGTATTTCACTAGTTTTTGGGAAATAGTTAGTTTTAAAGGCAGAAAGCACTCCCATCTATTAGTTTACTCCCTAAATGCACACAACAGCCATAGGAAGGCTTGGTCTGTGGCTGCGTATTGGCATTCAATCCAAATTTCCATTAGGTGACAGGAACGTAATGGGCCTGTCTACAGCTCCCTCCCAGAATCTGCATGACTAGGAACCTTGAATCAGTCCCAGGTTCTCCCATGTGATAGAAAGGTTTCTGCCATCTTAACCTATAGGTCAAGGACTTTTCAAGAGAAAGTATTAGCTTTTTCCGTAAATGAAGAAATTATTCTTCCATATTCTTTATGCATTCTAGTGTAGGAGATTATGCTCTTGGCTTACAAGTTTGAAATAGACTAACTCCTATGGGGTGGCTGAAGCTAGATTGGAGGTTTGTTCTGTCTTTGAGGATATCTTACATTTGTAGGAGGGTACTTCAAAATTTTAACGGAAAAAGGAAAAGAGAAAGTCTGTATTGAAGTAAAAGTTTTTGAAATACAGATAGTTTTTTTCATAATACTCATTTTCCATTAGTGGTTTTGAAGTATCTTTCTGTATGATTAGTTGCAACATTTGGAGTTGGAGAAAATTGGATAAAATCATCTTCCCTTTTCTGTGTAATACTAGATGGGTAGAGAAACAGCCGGTAAGTGATGCTTCTGCCTTTGGAGTGGACCAGGAAAGCCCTGACTCTGTCTCTTCTCTGGTGTCATGCCAGTTCTCTACTACTTAACGTGTCACTCATTTTTATCCTGGGTTTTGAAAGTATCATTTTTCTGAAACATTATTCTCTTGTAAGACGAATGCTGTGCCTTTGTAATGCTGTCAAAATTCTTTTTCCTGAATGTAATGCTGATAAAAGTGTCCACTATAGAAACTTGTGTTTCATGAGTTTAGTCATCGTTTCTTAGATATGAACTTATTTTCAAAATTCTTTGTTTTTTCAGAATCAGATTTATTAGTCCAAGGGCTGAAGAAATCTAGTAAGGTAATACTTTAAGCTTTTTTATTTCTTTGTTTTGATGAGGAGTAGAAGAGTACAGTTTATTACTACAAATGTTTATTTTAAAACCAATTACAGAAAAAGTAATGAAGACGGTGATAACAAAATTGAGAAGTCTAAGTGCCTTCACCTTTATACTGCTTTTCAGTGATGGTCATTGGGAAGATTCTATAAGCCTTATGGGAAATTTGTGGACATATATAGAAGGATACATATGTCTTAAAAAGTTTGCATAAGTAGAGTGATTTTCTGCTTTGCTTTCTTCCTCTCTAAATTATGTCTTGCAAATTATTCTAAAGCAATACCTACAGATATGTATCCTTCCTTTACTGAATTCATTAAAACCAACAATAAAAAGGGAGTCCAGTGTTGTATTACCACCGGCTAAGTCTCCCTGCATTGCTGGTATCTTATGTAGGAGCCAGTTTACGTCACAGCTGCTCTGCTTCCAGTTCAGCTTCCTTCTGATATTCTGGGAAGGCAACAAAAGATGGCCCAAGTGCTTGGGCGCCTGTGAGCCATATGGGACACCTCGATGGAATGCCTGCCATCTGGCTTCAGTTTGACCCAACCCATTTTATTGGCCATTTGGAGCATTAACCAATGGATGGGAGATCTCTCTCTGTCCAAGCAGCATCTTAGCCACTGTCCACATGTGTATTCCCTTAACTCCTTATTACTTGTGTTATATATATATGTATGTGTATATATGTATGCATGTATACAGACATACACATATATAAAACCCACTACCTTATGACCTAATGTTATTTTATCTGCATGTTCTGAAATTTGCATATTTTATGATGTAAAATGGCAATAATGTCAAACTTCTCACAGCCTATGCGGTCTGGGGTTTGAACAAGCTCCATCCCTCAGTCAGCAGGTTTTAAAGTTTCTGGGACTGCAGCAGAGGTGAGTGTCAGGTGGCACTGTCTGCTTTTGAGTTATTTACTCAGCACTAATGAATGCTTGCACGCGTATTGGAGTTTATTGTTTGAGGCTGCTTACTGCACAGTTGGTTGTGCGAAGAGATTTCCGAGGAAAGGTGAAGTTCTTCTGGGAAACTAGATCACCAAGCAAAGTTAATCTTCTCTGAGAAACAGATCTGTTAGTGTGAATGAATTTGATGATCAGTCATTGAAAATCCCACCAAAGATAAAAGTGATTACTCACTGTAAAGAGTTTCTTTAATAAAACATTGTCTTCTACTTTTATTTGTATTATTTTTAGATTTATATTTATTTGAAAGGCAGAGTTATAGAAGGAGAGAACAAAGGAGAGAGAGATCTTCCATCCTCTGGTTTATTGCCCAAATGGCTGCAGTGGCCATTGCTGGGCCAGTCCACAGCCCAGAGCCAGGAGCTCTGGGTCACCCACAGATGCCCAACTGCAGACATCCAAGCCCTGGACCATCCACTGCTTTCCCAGCTGCATACCAGGGAGCTGGGTTGGAAGAGGAGGAGCTGCGACTTGAACTGGTGCCTCTAGGGGAACTGGTGCATCAACCGTGCCTACTGGCCGCAGCAGCATCCCCTAAAACACTGTTTGCTACTGTGTCTTGAAATTGTATGTTATAACTCTATCATCAACCTTCTGTAACTCACTGAGAATTCGCTTGATTTATGTTGAATTTAGAGTTCTGTGAATAACCTTGAAGTGTACAGAGGTTCTCATTAGACACGAATTAGCTCTATGTTACTAAAAGCTTTTGAGGTAAAATTACTTTAATAATTATTCACCATGATTATTGGGAGCACTCCCTGTTTGGAAGTGAGGATGTGCAGTCATCAAGGAATGAGAATCTAATAAGACAGATGTGTCGATGGCAAACTGGATCATAAAAACGAAGAGAGGCTGTGAGGGAGGGAGAAGGGAAGAGAAGGATACTTGCATATGCAAAGATAACATGAGCCATTCCTTTTTTCTGGCCTTTCCTTGATTGTTCTAGGTAGTTTCAAGTAATTAGCATTGACTAATATAAACTGTAAAGCTTGTGGAAAATCTCAGCATGAATCTGTAAAGTTTTTTAATCTGTAAACAAGGTTTGATTCTCATTTGCATGAAGTCATACATCGTAAAATTTCTTTTAACCCTAAGTATGTATTTTCCTAAATTTTTAAAATTTCAATTTCCCATTAGTAATTCTAGAAGTTGCTATATGTTTCAGAGTTTTGGAGAATCTTATTATAATGCTGTCTTCCATTTTCACCTTCATAAACTCAGCATGCCGAACTTGGCTGAAAACACAAAATGACTCATTCATATTCCACTGTACTGAGCTTGTGACTTTTGTGGGCATGGTATCTCCTCGTACAGTGGCAGGATTCTAAGATGGGGCATCGGGCAGTGTCCTGAACCTTAGCATTCCCAGAGAAAGGGAAGACAGCCTGAGGACCATCAAATTATTTCTACTACATTCTATGAAAATTTGCTAATACAGCCAAGACTCCATCTCTAGGTGGCAACACCAACAATGAATATGCAACTGGCTTTAAATGTGCATAACTGTAGTGCATGTTCAAAGTCCTGGACTGTTTTTAGAGATTTCCGATCTGATAGATTTGTGGTAGAGTGCAATAATCTTTTTTTTTTTTTAAGATTTATTTTATTTATTGGAAAGTCAGATATACAGAGAGGAGGAGAGACAGAGAGGAAGATCTTCCGTCCGATGATTCACTCCCCAAGTGAGCGCAACAGCCGATGCTATGCCGATCCAAAGCCAGGATCCAGGAACTTCTTCCGGGTCTCCCACACGGGTGCAGGGTCCCAAGGCTTTGGGCTGTCCTAGACTGCTTTCCCAGACCACAGGCAGGGAGCTGGATGGGAAGCAGGGCAGCAGGGTCCAGCGCCGTAGCCTAGCAGCTAAAGTCTCTGTCTCACATGAACCGGGATCCCGCGTGGGAGACCCGGAAGAGGCTCCTGGCTTCGGATTGGCTCAGCTCCAACTGTTGCAGCTGTTTGGGGAGTCAATCAACGGGCAGAAGATCTTCCTCTCTGTATATCTGACTTTACAATAAAAATAAATCTTAAAAAAGAAGGAAAACAAAGAAAGTGGAGGCAGCAGGACACAGACCCTCTGTGGAATGTCTGCGTCACAGGCCCCAGTGTAACACTCTGTCACCATAGTGACCCCTCCCTCCGTTCTTGAGTATAACAGGAGATCATGTGATCCAACATCATGGCTTAGTAGGCTAAGACTCTGCCTGTGGCGCCAGCTTCCTACATGGGCACCTGTTCATTTGAATCCCGGCAACTCCACTTCCCATCCAGCTCCCTGCTTGTGGCCTGGGAAAGCAGTCGAGGACGGCACGAAGCCTTGGGACCCTGCACCTGCGTGGGAGACCCATTGGAGGCTCCTGGCTCCTGGTTCCAGATCAACTAAGTTCTGGCTGCTGCCATTTGGGGAGTGAACCAGCAGACTGAGGGTCTCCTTGTGTTTCTCCTTTCAAACAAAATTTTTTTAAAAAAATCCTTAAAAAATGTTTTTAAAAACAAATATTTTCAAGAATGTTTAGAAGAAACTTTAAGAAACTTTAAAAATGTATTTATTTTTATTGGAAAGGCAGATTTATAAAGAGGAGAGACAGAGATCCTGCAGCTGCTGGATCACGTGGAACTGCGTCTCCCACGCGGGTGCAGGTCCCAAGGCTTTGGCTGTCCTTGACTGCTTTCCCAGGCCGCAAGCAGGGAGCTGGATGGGAAGCGGGGCTGCCGGGATACCGAGCAGTGCCCATATGGGATCCTTGAGTATGCAAGGCAAGGATTTAGCCACTAGGCTATTGCACCGGGCCCTTGGAGAAAACTTTCATAATTGAAAGAAATATCTAAAGGAAAATGATAGGGGCTGGAGCAATGGCTCAACCTGCTAATCTTCCACTTCCAAGCTCCGGCATCCCACTTGGGCGCCAGTTCATGTCCCAGCTGCCGTGCTTCCCATCCAACTCCCTGAATGTTTCCTGGGAAAGCTGCGCAGGAGGTCCAAGTGTTTGGGACCCTGCATCATGCTGGAGACTTGGAAGAAGCTCCTGGTTCCTGGCTTCAGATTGGTTCAGCTGTGGCTGTTGCGGCCATTTGAGAAGTGAACCAGTGGATGGAATTTTATTCCGTGTCTCCTCCTTTTGGTAAGTCCGCCTTTCCAATGAAAAGAATTCATTAAAAAAAAAAAAAAAAAGGAACATGGTTACTATTATCTTGATTTTCAATAGCATAGAATGAAAAATGTTATATATTCATTCACCTTATGCAAAATTGCATTTGTGATATTATCTGTATGTGGTTGTATTTTTCACTTTTATTGCTATATCCCATTATATATTCCGTAGGTTTCCAGTTTGGGACTATTTACAATTCAGAGAATTACCGCTGACAGTGCAATCCCATGAGCGTCCACCAGGTGGAGACAAAGCCCTTCTCAGTGCAAGAGTCTCTGGAAAAATGACGTTTGTGTCTGCACTATGTCCAATTTATGTAATGTAGCAAGCAGGGCAGAATTGTGGGAAAACGAGTAAAGTTATCTTTTGTGCTGTTGCTTGCCAACCAAAGAAATTCTTGTCACTTCTCAGGAAAATTCCAGGAATGAATTTAAAAAAAATATCATGTGGCTGAAAATATGCCATTCACCCAATTACCTGAAATATTCTCAACTTTTTCTTGAGTCGTTTTTGATAAACCATCTATAAGAAGAGGGTAAGGATTTTCATATACTACAGAGTGGGATATTTTAAAAGAAGGTCACTCCAAGTATTTGTGCAGATAGAAATCACCAGCACAAGAAAATTAAGATACATTGCTCACAGGCCTGATTAAAACAAGAAACGTGCAGATGGAATTGTGTGGTTTAGATTTACTCTTATTTTACGCTGAAGTCTGAAGAACTCGATTGGCAGTTTCCGTTTTTCTTTCTGCCTCTCTCTATCCCCTCCCGGCAGGTGGCCCGCAGTGAGCCCCTCTCCGTCTTGGGCCTTCCGGGGGCTCTGAGGGCAGTGTTTGCACAACACCACAGCCCTCCCAGGTTCCGGGTGGCGGCAGCTGTCGCAGGTGGGCAGAAAGGACCAGTTGGTGACCCTGAGCCAACCGCCTAAGACCACAACAGTTTTAGGCCAAATATTTCCCAGCTGTTTGTCTTTTACTTAAATAGCATTTTAAGCGCAGACACCAACACTGCTTAAAAAGGTTATTCAGAGAGTGAGGGATACAAACCAGCAGGACTAAGCAGCAGAAAGAAAAAGGGTAAGGGAGAGACAGAGGTTGATACTTTTTATTCTTTTCAGGATTTATTTGCTTTTATTGCAAAGTCAGATATGCAGAGAGGAGGCGAGACAGAGAGAAAGATCTTCCTTCCGCTGATTTCCCCTAAGTGACCGCAATGGCCTGAGCTGCGCCAATCCGAAGCCAGGAGCCAGAAGCTCTTCCGGGTCTCGCTCGTGAGCGAAGGAGCCTTCCTGGACTGCTTTCCCAGGCCACAACAGGGAGCTGGATGGGAAGTGGAGCTGCCGGGACCAGAACTGGCGCCCATATGGGATCCCGGGCGTGCTCAAGGTGAGGACTTTAGCCGCTAGGCCATGCCGCCGGGTCCGATACTTTTTGTGCTTAAGGGAGAGAAGTTGCTACAGTTGGTTTAGAGTCGCCCCACAGGAAGCAGGGGAGAGCCGTGCAGAGGGGGAAGTGCAGGAAGTCCGGCTGGGCCTGCAGGATGAGCCCCTCCTGGCTTGGAGGGCGTGGCCGGGAGCGACCCTCCTCGCCCTCCTGCAGCCCAGGTCATGGCGGGTACGTGCCGGACGACGCGCAGGGCGGAAAGCGCTGCACAGGTGGGGCAAGTGCGGCCTCCAGACTGCCCACCCCAAGCTGGCTGCCCGCGCCAGCCCCGCCGAGTGTCCGGCAGGTGGGTCGGGCCTGGCCGGTGCTCCAGGGTGGGGGGCCTGGCCGGTGCTCCAGGGCGGCAGGGTCGGGGGGGCCTGGCCGGGGCTCCAGGGCGGCCGGGGGCAGCACACTCCAGGGGGAGGCTGGGTGCACCTCCGCACGGCCGGGGTGCTGGGACCACGCACCTGGCGGAGGAGGGAGGTCCGAGGGGCCCACCCCGACCTCGTGCCGACCTGGCGCTCCCCGCGCCCCTGTGCGCGTCGGCGAGGCCACGGCGGAGCGCACGCAAGCGTCTTTTCTTCCTGTGTATTTACTTTTTTTTTCTTTTGACAACTATGAAAGGGCTTTTAAAAAGTTTGTGGGAGAAATGCACTGAGGAGGTACTGTCTCTTTTCCACGGGTATTTTAAAGCGCCGGGCCTGCTCGCTCACGCTCTCCGCTTGAGCTGAGGACACGGGGATGGGCAGAGCCGGACATGGGTCCCTGTGGTCTCTGTCTAGAGCGGACTGGCACGGAGCAGACACAGAACATTCTCGAACGTCGCTCTAGGATGGCGAAGGGGCGGCCGTGGCGCGCTTTCTCGGTGTGCAGGGGAAACCGGCTGGTCACCCGCGCTACAAAGCTAGCTCTCATTTGTTCTTCCTCTTTGTCTTACTAGTTGTTTAAGTGAGCACAGCCACGGCTTGCCTGTTTGAGCTCCCACTATTTCCAAAACTCACCTCTTCTTTCCTCATTGCTTAAAAACTGTCACTTATTTTAAACTCTTAGGGATGACTCTTAGTTTGACGCTTCTCTCCGTCCCTAGCCCTGTCTGTAGCAGCTGCAGACAGCTTTGCCCCAAGACCCACACCTGTGTCGCTTCCTTGCCTAAAGCTTTTCCAGTTCCGTCCTGTCTTGTGTTAAACTAACTCCCAGTTTCAGCTTTGCTGTTTTCCTTGTCCCTGTCAGCTTTACAAGAACTTGGGGGGAGTCCCTGGAGCACCCTCAGGTGGTTAATGACTGAGCCCCGTGGACTCCCCTCCCGCCTGCGTCCTTGCCAGAATCCCTTCTTCTGTCCCACGGCCTCCCCTGTCCTCAGCGTGACGCTGTGTCCCCACGATGGCATCCGGCCTCCCCTGTCCTCAGCGTGACGCTGTGTCCCCACGATGGCATTCTGCATCGTATGTGGGTACCCCTCATTGCCCACCTTTCTGAAGGTGCATGTCAAAAAGCGGGTGTTGCTGCGTGTCCAGGTTTCCACATGAATTTTAGAGTTTTTTTTTCTGTATCTGAGAATATCATTGGTACTTTGGAATTGCATTGAATTTGTAAATTTCTGTAAGTAGTGTGGGCATTTTGATCATACAAATTATTCCTATCTACGAACATGGAAGATTCTTCCACTTTTTTGTGTGTATCTCCTTGTATTTTTTTCTTTTTAAAAAATATTTATTTATTTTTATTAGAAAGGTAGATTTACAGAAAGGAGGAGAAACAGAAAGGAAGATCTTCTGTCTGCTGGCCACAAAGGCCGGAGCTGATCTGATCTGAAGCCAGGAGCCAGGAGTCTCTTATAGGTCTCCCACGCGGGTGCAGGGTCCCAAAGCTTTGGGCTGTGCTCGACTGCTTTCCCAGGCCACAAACAGGGAGCTGGATGGGAAGCGGGGCTGTCTGGATTAGAATCAGCACGCATATGGGATCCTGGCACGTTCAAGGCGAGGACTTTAGCTGCAAGGCTACTGCGCTGGGCCCTCTGCTTCTATTTCTTTCTTTAATGTTTTATGTTTTTGATTATATAGATCTTCCACCTTCATGGTTGAATTTATTCCCAGGTATTTAATCTTTTCTTTTCTTTTTTTTTTAGCTGTTGTGAATGGAGGTGATCTTGTAAGATCTTTCTCAATAATGGCATGATGTGTGTATACAAAGGCTATTGATTTTTGTGTCTTGATTTCTTATCCCACGTCTTTATCAAATGCTTATTAGTTTCCACAGTGTCTTGGTGGAGTGGTTGGATCCCCTAAATACAGAATCATGTCCTCTAAAAACAGGGGTAATCTCACTTCCTCCTTTGCGATGTGGATCCTTTGGTTTGTTTCTCTTGCCTAATGCTTCTGGCTGAAACTTCCAGAACTGTATTGATTAACACTGGTGACTGCGACCATCCTTGTCTGGTTGCAAATCTTAGTGGAAATGATTTCCAGTGTTTCCCATTCAGTGTGATGCTGGTGGTGGGTTTGTCATATCCTGCCTTCAGTATGCTAATGAGTGTCCCCCTGCACCCACTTGGCTTAAGGCTTTTGTCATGAAGATACTGCATTTCATCAAGTACTTTCTGCGTCCTTTGAGATAATCATGTAGTTTTTATTCTTCTTTTTTGCTTAGTGCTTTTAACTTTCAGCCATTCAGTTATCACCTTTATAATTCTTACCCAAACTGCTTTTTAAAATTAATTGATTTGGAAAAGAAACTACTGTAAATGAAAAATAAGAGTCACTTGCCATAAATGGAAAGTAGCAATGGAAATAAGTAGAATGATGTAATGTTATTAAAAAAATAGAGAAAATATGAGAAAAAGACATAATAATACATTTAACTGATGTATACGAATACATGCCTGAGATGCTAGATGAATGAAGCCACTGTTAATCAAAGCATGATAGAAGCAATTTTCTTGCTTATTTTGGATAATTGTGAAGATTCGTCAATGGCAAAATTCATTTTTTGGGTGGAGAATAATAATGGGTCTTGAGTTCTCTGTATTGACAGTCAAACTGGCTCAGAGTTAAACACTTTGTGAGAAGGGATTGGATGGTAACAACAGTTTTCTCTTGTTTTTGTCAGTCTATTCCTTACCATAATAATTTTCCATGTTCATGGAAAATTTCCAGACACAGACCAGAAATGTAGAAAGAATAATGTGAAAAATGTACACACACATATATCTCACCATCTAGCCAACATGGCTCTCCAGAAAGCAGAACCAATGGGAGAGACACAGGAAGATGCATTACAGGAACTTGTTTATGTGAATATGGAGGCTAAGAGGCTCTGTGACATGCTGTGTGCAGGTGCAGAAGCAGGATTCCTGATAGTGCAGTTAGGCTAAGTCTAATGATGTGAGAATGAGCATCTGATGTTGTAATTCTTACTCTGGAGCCAGATGCCTCAAAACCAGACGTGGACAGGGTGCAGAGTACTTGTCTAAGGGCTGAAGTGGGATGGCCTGAGAATCAGGTGCCCCAGGGCAGGAGAAAATGAATGTTCCATCTCAAAAAGGCAGAGCAGCACCTGATTCTTCTTTTTTTTAATTATTTTTTTAAATTTTATTTTGACAATCTTTACATAGTTAATTTGGATAAAAAGGTTCAAGGGCTACAGGAAAGTGGGTCACATTATTAATTCCATATTGTTTCCTTCATGTATCTGAGGTAAAGGGGGATATTAAGGGAGAAGCCCCACCCAGTTTCCCACCCACACCAAGTCCCGTATGTAGGGCATGCTCTGAGATACTCGTTCACGTGGTTTCAATAGTTTACCAGTTATGAATTGCTGCCAGTCTCGCCACTCCAAACATGATGAGGTTGCTGAAGAATCCACTGATTGACATAGTCCATCATAGAGTCTCCATTTGCCCCGTATTTTGCTGCCAACATATAGCTGAGGTGGTTGATTGACTTGTTCCATCTTCTGTCCTTTCATGGTTAGGGGTTCTGAGTCCGGCAGTTCCACTGGGGAGATCCCCAAAGAAACCTTGTCTGAGGTGTTCCCAGACCAGATTCTTTAAAAAAAAAAAAAAGATTTATTTTTATTGAAAAGGCGGATATACAGAAGGAGAGACAGAGAGGAAGATTTTCCGTCCGATGATTCACTCCCCAGGCGACCACAACGGCTGGAGCTGAGCCAGTCCGAAGCCAGGAGCCTCTTCCAGGTCTCCCACGCAGGTGCAGGGTCCCAAAGCTTTGGGCCGTCCTCCACTGCTTTCCCGGGCCACAGGCAGGGAGCTGGATGGGAAGTGGAGCAGTCAGGACACAAATCAGTGCCTATATGGGATCCCAGCACATGTAAGCTGGGGGTTTAGCTTCTGAGCCACCACACCAGCCCCATCATAGTCTTTCATAGGCTCATGTTTTTTTCCTTATAACAATTTATTTCAGAATAATTTTAAATGTATATAATAAAATTTGTGAGGTAGTGATAGAGTTTTTATATACCTTTCATCCCACTCCCCTAAGAACATCTTATGTTAGTAAATTTGTCACAATATACGGACCATTCCCCAGCTCTCCCTGTTGTGTTTAATCTGAACTTCTTGTATATCTTACTCCTTCCAATCTCTAGTAATCAGTATTCTATGTTAAGATTGAGCTTTTTTTTTGTTTTGTTTTAATTTTTACTCCGATGTATAAGGAAGAATATGCAGAATTGTCTTTCTCTGGCTCACTTCATTCCATATTATGTCCTTCAGTGTCATCCATTTTGCTGCAAACAACAGGACTTCATTTTCCATTCTGGCTGCATGGTATATTTTCTTTATTCATTCATCTGATGTTGGACACCTTGGTTGATTTCCTATTGTGGCTGCTGTGACCCATATTGTTGTCAACATGGCAAAGCTGTCATCTCTTTGATATCCTATTAGTGTGTTAGCTAGACCATAACGTATCTCCATGTCCTGTTTTTAACAAAATCTCTCTTAATGTCTCCTTTTTAATTTTAAATATTTCTCTTTGTTAGTCTGACTAAAGGTTGGTTCATTTTGTTTATATCCTTTTAAATGAGTTTTTCAGTTTGTTGATCTTTTGTACTTTTTCATTTTCATTTATTTGTTCTGTAGTTATTATTTTTGCCTCGTTCTTATTTTAGGTTTGGTTTCTTCTTCTTCCTCTTCTTTTTTTTTTTTTTTTTCTAGTTCTTGAGGTAGACCAATAGCTTTTTTTGTTGAAGTTACTTGTACTTTTCACTGTAGGCACTTACTGGTATAAACTTCCCTCTTAGTACTACTTCTGCTGTACCCCTTGGGTTTTTATGTGTTGTATTTTCATGTTCATTTGTTTTAAGAAAGATTTCCTTTTTAATTTCTTCAGTAAAATCGCTGGCAACCAGGAGCAGCTTGTAGAGTTTCCACGTATTTAAATTTTCTTTTGTTGTTCTTGTTGACTTCTAGTTTTATTCTTTGTGATGTGAAGATCTATGGAAGGTTTAAATCTTCTTCAGTTTATGAAACTTGATTTGCGGTCTAATTTTGTGATAGGGTGCAGCTGGCTGGCTAATGGCACCCCAAGGCAGTACTAGGTTTCCAGCGATGGATAAACACAGCTATCTGCTTCTGTACCTGATTGGCCTGGTATGCAAGTTGATTGATTAGTAATAGGTACCACCTGAGTTGACTCAAAATGCCCAGCTGCTTTGGCTTAATGAGAGCTTAAAAACCCCTAGCTCTGGCTGGGTGGTGCAGTTGTTCCTGCGATGTGGCTTGGAGCTGCGGTTGCCAAGCTTAGTCCATGAAGACTCCTCCTCACATCCTGCACTTGTGTCCGTTGGTGCTCTCGCCAAGATTTTGGAGGCCCCAGCCAGAGTTAAGTCTCTGGTGAGAGCTTAGCAGTGGCCGTCCTTTGTTCTGGAATCTGGCTTGGCAATCTGGGGAGGTCACCATGAAGTGACTTGATAAGGTCCCTCAGCGTATCCAGCTTCCTGACTCACGGGCTTCGTGCTGAGTTTTCGGAGGAGGAGTCATTCCTGGTTATAGGTGAGTTTATATCCCACCACTTGTTTCTATTCGGAGTACTCATCTGGGACTCTGAGGAGGCTGGGCACAGCATAACTTGTTGAGTTGGGTTCTATACACAATGTAATTATGAGCCGTCGGGCTTGGGTCCCCAGGTTTCTGGGTTTCCATCAGGTTTGATTCTCAGGTGTTTGAGTTCCTCTCAGTTTTGTGTTGTAGCAGCCGCTAGTGAGAGTGGCAGGCACCGGTGTTTGGAAATTTGTTGTTCTAAGGATGTTCTGTTCTGTCTCATTTGAGCTTCATTTTTGTCTGAACATGGGGCAAAGCACAGTCTATCAAGTTTTTGGTTTCCTGTTAGGTTTCTGGATCGAGTGTGGCAACCACTCGTCTGTTGTGATGTCTGTCTATATTGTTAAAACTGTGTTTAAATAGGTCCAGTGCTGCGACAATTGGTAATCAGAGCTCTATTCTAACAGTTCCCTGGGGTGTAGTTTGCAAGTTTGAGTTTAAAGAATTTTCTGTTCCAGAAAACTAAAGGTAGATGTGCTTAAGAGGTGGTGTTCTACAGTAGCATTGTTTGGTCATCGTGTCCCTTGAAACTGAATGAGGAATGGTCTTGTAATAGATCTTGGTTTTATGCCACTCCTTTCTAGCTAGTGTTGCTTTAGGAAAATTTCAGAGTGTGTCATTGTTTGCTGGGTCAGGAGATGTTAAATGTACAAACTGGCAGATAAACAAGGAAAATATTTCTAATCGTGAAAGCAAATACTCCCAGCCTCTTAAATATTTAACAAACTGTTAAATATACTGAATGTGTTTCTAATGTGTTGCTAAACTGTGCAAATACTGTGCTAAGATTATTTTAAATTATAAACTGACTTCCTAGCTAGGTGCAGGATCAAGGAATTTGGCAGATGGAATGTCTTTGGGTTGCATGTAAAATATTTGCAGAAAATTTGAGTGACTATCTGAATTACTTGAAGTCTAAGTTGAAATTGTAAAACGATGCTGTCAAGTTCTTATTGTTTTTGAAAGAGCCAAGTTTTAAAAGATGCTTTGAGTAAGGTCTCCTGGCATATTTGGGAGGTTTGGTTACTCTGACATTAAGATGGGCCCCTGGGCATCTCAAAAGGAGAAGAAAATACGAAAGTCAGATATTTCTTTTCCCCTCTGGTTAAAAAAAACGAATTTGGTTATTTGGATTGTATGCAAAATATTGCCAAGATGTAAAATTAAGCTATATAATTCTTGTGATACAAACGTGCTTAATATGTTGGGGAAATTTCATGGTTCTGTGTTACTATCAATCATGGTTGCTAAAAGGGACAAAAGTTTGAAAGCACCTGAGGGATTTTTCAAAACTGCCATGTGACTCCTTTCCAATTCAATGAGTTTAACTATTTCTGTTGTCAGGATTTTGAGATTGTTTTAACAGGATGGGGTTGAAAATATTAGAGTGCTTGTCTTCAATAGTCCCTCAGGTTACAGTAAAATAGCAATTCTCAGGAAGCCCTACAATTTCAAAGGATTAAGTGTCACTTTTTAATACTTCATCTGCAACTGTTCTGAGTGAAGAAAGTGGGCCCCAAACCCGTGCTGAAATAGAGGCACAGGGAATTATCAGTCAAGTAGTTACACGGGTACCAAACAATGGAAGCCTGTTTCTTATGAGGCCTGAGGGTTTAAGACTGTAGTGAGTACACCTGGAGCGTACTGCAGACAGCAATCTGGCTTTGCACAATGACGTTCTCCAGCATTGCAACTTAATGTCTGCCTTGGATTGGCATTTTGTCTCTGGGAGTTTGTTAAGTCTGTGATTGTCGTGTGACTGTTTGTATAAAGTACACGTAAACTATAGTACACTGTTTATAAAGTTGTATGTTGTCTTCAACTTCACGTAGCATATTCATTTCCTCACACCTGCAACCAACATAGCACTGGGTTTTCAATCATGTGCAAGTTAACAGACCAATGCATATGGCTACAATAGATGCAAGCATTGAAAATCTTTGTAGCTTTGGACTAGCTACCGTTCTATTCAGGGGAACTCATCCTTCCTGAAGTTGTAGTTCTGGTCTTATGAACTGGTGCTTCCTTGGCAACTAAACTTGTTCAGCAGAATGATCTAGATGTTGGCATGAGCTAGCCACAGTTGATCAACCTTTGAGACACTTGGGAAGCAGGCCTAAGCCTGTCCTATGGTTAAAGATACAAACTTGATTTGTTTATGTTGACTTTGAGCTTTGTGTCCATTGCCTGCCAGAATTATACAGAATGTGATTCCTAGTAAGGTAATGTTGGCCTAGTACTCTCAGGTGTTAACCCATGTCTATAGAACAGATGACAAAAAGTATCAGGTGAGGTTAGCGTAAGGCCTATTCCTTCTAAAACCACTTTGATGCTATGTGTCTTAAAAGGGTATCTGACACTGACTCCTTGTCAGATGTTTCCCTCCAAAAAATCAGACTGGATCAATAACCTGGTCAAATTAAACCTGGCAACAAGGGAGAAATTGAACATGAACATGATTTATTAGCTCTGATTTTTTGGGAAATGAATCTTCATTGCAAGGAGGGCATGAAAATCAAGATGGAGTCACTGGTGTCAATCCTAAGCCAAATTGATGAAAGCTGACAGGTTCTGAAGGGAGGGTCTTTATGTGTGATTGTTGAAATGTACCCTCTAGAGGGTCCCCACTTAAAAACAGATGACTTAATGCTAGAATCTGTATATGGCAGCCTCAATGAGGTATTGAGGAAGATCTTTAATCTCTTTATCTGAGAAATAAGGATTAAGGCTAGGCAAATTGACTGAATCTTATTACAAGATCGTAACATTGTTACCTGAAGCTTGCTGATTTATCTGAGAACAGCTATTTGTGAGTTACTTGGGAGATGGAATAGGTCACGTTTAGATAGTCCACCACAGTGCACACAGATCACTGTGCATTGTCACTCTAAAGGGCAGATCACTGGCTCAATTCTTCCTCCTTGGAAGATACTAATTAAGTCACACCTTGCTTCCAGATCCCTTTGGGGAGTCTGTATGTGACTGTCAGTCCAGACTAACGGCAACCACCATACTAACTCAGTAGCCAAGGAGGTGAAGCTAACACCAGTGGGGCCTTCCGAAGTAATGGTTACAGCCTCCTCTGGCAGTCCTGTCCGACAAGGCCAGGTGGTTAAAATTACAGTAGGCTACTCAGGTCCCAATAGGCCTGTCCAGGTGGTGCAGCAGATGTATCAGCTGTGGCTCTCCCAGCCTGTGGTGGACACTGACATAACTGCCACTCTTACACACAGAGATGTCATAGGTTAAGAAAACTGTGGACCCAAGCATCTGCTTGGAAAGGACCTTACCCAGTGACCTTGAGCACTCTACAGCTGTGAAGGTGGCAGGAATCACCCCCTAGGTTCACCATTCCCAGTTAAAGAAGGTCACATCTAAAGCAGAAGAAAAATGGACTGTTCAACACACTGGAGATCCCTTAAAGACTGTTCTGTCAACATCTTTACCCTGTATGAGTGGGAGCTCTGGGATGCAGATATTAGAAATTTAACTACCAGTACCCCAGCCAGTGTTCATAAAACATCCTGATCTGATCGCTCATTGGTCTAAGTCAGTGTGGGATGTGGGAATACATGAGGAAATAAGTTCAGGTATGCATGGGGAGAACCTGCTATGAGGCTTCTGAATCAACAAAAGTCAGTTAAGTTCTCTGTAGTCCCCCACCCCATTGGGCCTATTGTAAGACTTCCAAACTCCTTGCGGAATATTGCTGGTGCACTTGAATCCTAAACTTCCTTATTTGGAAATCAAGGTACCAATCATATAGTGATCCCCTGGATATGAGAAAGAATCACCAATTTGACTCAAGTTGTAGAACACTGTGGAGAATGTGGTAGGGTACAGCTGATAATAGCACCCTAAGTCTGTACTAGATTTTGAGTATGGATACACAGTTACCTGCTTCTGTACCTGATTAGCCTAAGTTGTAAGCCAATTGATACGTAATACATACCACCTGAGTTGATTCAAAATCCCTGGCTGCTGTGTGTTAAGAGCTTGAAAACACCTGGCTTTGATCATGCAGTACAGTGGTTCCTGGAGTGTAGCAGAGACTGCCATCGCCAAGCTTGGTCAATAGACTTCTTCTCACATCCTACACTTGAGTGTGGTGTGGTTTCTCTTGCTCTGTGCATTAATAAATGGTATACTCTAGAAATTGTTCCATATGCTGCTGATAATGTGTATTCTGTGGCTTTTCGGTGAAATAATGTAAATGTCAGGTTCATTTGATCAATAGTTACAGCTCAACTTTGTCATCTTGACGGAAAATAGATTCATGTCTATTGGTGACAGGCAGTTGGAATCCCCCAACTATTGTGTAATTTGTCTTTATCTTTAGTTTAACATTTGATATATGTATATTTGTGTCCAAAATCTTCATGCTGAATTGATCCTCTTATCAACATATGATGTCCTTCTGTCTCAAAGTTTGCCTGATAAATGTGTATATGCTCCTGCTTGATTTTGGTTTTCATTTATATATTTTCGTCCAACCCTTCACTTTCAGTGTATGCATATGTTACCTTTGAAGCCCATATGTAGCCATGGCAAGGTTGTGGCTTTTTCTGCTTAGTCCTTCTGGGAAAGATGGACCTGGGAACAAGTGGTGGATGACCCACATGGGAAAATCTTCAAATGGAAATTTGATGGTTTGTTTCAGGGGAGTCTAAAGCAAAAAAAAAAAAAAAAAAACAAAAAAAAACTTGTTAAATCACCTATGACCATTTGCTGTTGATTAAGTGGCAGGTGAGAACATTGAGTATGACAACCTCATAAGTGGAAGAACGAAATAAAGAAAGGGTCATTGTGACTGGGAAAGTCCACAAAGGAGACGTGAGCTGCAGAACAGAAATAGCACTCCTATTAATAGCCTAGCATCTTCACTTTTTTCTGCTTCTTTTTTTTTTTTTAACCTAGCTAAATCCTAATGATTCAGATTAAACATTATGTGTTTAGGTTACCCCATGACACCTGTTACAGCTCAGGACTATTTCACACATGCGAGTACAGCTGTCATTTATCTCATTTGCATATTCTTGCCCATTTGCATGTAAACCCTCTGAGGGTCAGTGTCTTGATGCTTGCCCTCTTTCAGTTTCCTCTCTGAGCAAAGTGCATGATCTACAGGTTGTCAGTAAATCTGTCAAAGAAGAAATAAATGAAGCGTCTGAAGATGCACCTGCCAGCCTTCACCACGCCTTCACATGGCTTGAGCCGTGGATCAGCAACAATGAGCAAAATCAAGAGGAACAACCAAAGCACGGAGCAAAGGACTCTTTCAAAAAGGGTCCACGGAACACCATAAGCCCACTCTAGATGGAAAAATTTAGGATTCAGTTATCTCCCCCCACTCCTACCCTTTCACATCTACTTTTTTGTTCATTTTTACTCGTTGTCCTGCATCCTCTTCTCTACTCCAACCTGGCTCACTTTACATTTAGTTATTTTCCAGGAAAAGAAGGTAAACTGAAAGAGATTATAAATTAATAAGCGCAGGGGTAGGGCAAAAGAAAGAGGCACAGAGAATGATAAAGAAGACAGCAAGCTCATGGAATCAGATGTTACAAGATGCTTCCAATCAGGTAAAACAATTGAAAATAAGGTCCCATGTAGGAGGATGGATGCAAAAGCCAGCTGCGTTTAAATCTAAACTCCGTTGATCTCTGAGCACATGACTTAAGGCTGCAAGCTCAGCGTCCTCAGTCAGAATCGACACAATGGGATAAGTACAGAGTGCCTACCTCAAAGGGATGCTCTCAGGCTCAGGGAGAAAATCCATGTAAGATACTGCACCACGACTGGCACAAGGTCAAGGCTCCATTCAAGTCAGCAGTTCAGTCTTAAAATGAACTGAGGCCCAGAGAGACCTCAGCTGAGTGGTAAGTAACCGTCCTAAGAATGTGTTTAAAACTCTACTCGCTTAAGGAGCGTCACTGTGAACGAAGCACTGGCAATTACATTCTGGACACTGCCAAGACCTTGTTTTATGAAAAAATTATTGCGGCTGCCTTATTTCCGTAAACAAAACAAAACCGCTCCTAGAAATCCATTCTGGGTGAAATTTGTTTTCACCCACGCAGGCCGAGGGAAGTGGTTTGCGACCGGGGCTCGCAGGGACAGGCCGGGAGGAGAGCTAGCCGGCCAGTCGGCAGTCAGTCCTTGCGGAGCCCGGTGCGAGGGCCGCAGCCTCGCCGGCCTGTCTCCAAGGAGCTCACAGGCAGGCTGTCTCCTCCCGCAGCCGGGAGCCCTGAAGGAAACGACGAGCTCCGCACCCGGGGCCCGCCCACGAGCCCGCCCGCCTGCGCGCATTGGTCGCCTCGAGGCCCACGTCCCGCCCTCCTGCGCGCATTGGTCGCCTCGAGGCCCACGTCCCGCCCCTAGATTTGAAAGCTGGAGAACCGGAGGCGTTCCGGAAGCCCCGCCCACTCCCGGCGTGCAGTGCGCTGCTCGGGCCGCCATTCTTTGAATTTAGCATCGCGCTGGTGTTTAAGGTTCTGGCTGCGCTGGTGATGATAGAAGGTGAAGTGATACGCGGTCGAGGCTGGGGAACGAGGGGGCAGCGACTGGGTCAGGTACCGGGCCTGGGGTGAGGGAACGGCCGTGTGTCAGGAACTCGGTTGAGAACGGCTCGGCGAGAATCAAGCCATTTCACTTGGGTGATCTCCACCCTGAGTGGCACATAAGGGTTCGCCTCATTTTCTTAGGCCTCAGTGTCCTCCTGGTGCCCACTTGGGACCCTTGTCTGGATTGAATGGTCTCGTGCCACCCTGTTGGCACGCAGGGGGACTGTGGCCAGTTACGAATGACAGTGCTGTCGTTGTTGTTGTTGGCGAGGCGCTGGTGCCCGGCCTACTTCCCTCAGCTGAGCAGTGTGCCTGAGCTGGCCGCTTTCTCGTCCTGATTGATGGCCATGGGATCCTGGCAGGGCTTGGTGCCAGGCGCAGGGGCTGGGTTCCCATGTGGCAGGGCTTGGTGCCAGGCTCAGGGGCTGGGATGTGGCAGGGCTTGGTGCCAGGCGCAGGGGCTGGGTTCCCATGTGGCAGGGCTTGGTGCCAGGCGCAGGGGGTGGGTCCGTGTGCCCGTGATCATGGGAGCCCTTCAGGGTAGGCTACACCCCGCCTCTTCCTAGTCCTGTTTCTTGGCTGCCTCCTTGGTAACCGACTCGTTGGACACACGTTGTTGCCCTATGAGTTGTCTTTTGAAGTCTCTGCTTAAGCTTCATTGAGCTTTGTTGAGAAGGGAACATGCTTAGGCAGTTTATCCAGGAGTAGCGTGGCAGCATGCATATGATGTGTTCCATTTCCTAGACCCCACGTTCCAAGGTACCAAGCGATAAAATGTTAATATATGATATGATTAATATTATAATATGTAGTATTATTGCAGTATAGAATTAGCGTACATTTTTTGAGGTTACATATTGCGCACCACATTCAGAAGCCCCATTCAAGGGCAGACTCTGGTTTTTCATTCAAGTCTTCAGTCACAGGAGCTTGCGGGAGAGAAGCTGGAGTTTTACAGTCATGAGACTGTTCTTTCCAATGAGAAATGAGATCTTGAATCCTGCTGGCACTTGAGTAGGATCTTTTTTTTTTTTTCCTTCCTGCAAAGGAATTTTGTGGGGTTTTTTTTTGTTTGTTTGTTTGTTTTTTAACCATTTTTTCTCTGCTGGACAGAGAATCTTTGTCTTGTAAGCCTGTGACTTTGTTGTAAAGTCCTGTCTTAAGGTGTCATCCAGTCAGAAAGGCCACTCACCTAAGCCTTCTGAGATGTAAGAAATGACACATATCTGAGCAGTTTTAGATATATTAGGGAGTTGTTTATTCATTGAAAATGAGCATGTGAACAAATACAAACTGCCTTATTACAGCATTTTTGGGGGAGACAGAACTATTTTTAACGAACATTTTGTCAGTACCTTAAAATCAGCACCATTCGTGGAAGCCAGAGTCGAGGTTACCTTCCGTGTTGCAGGTGTTTGCAGGAAGTACACAATGTGAACTAGTGAGTTAGTACTCTCATGCTTTTGGCAAACTTTTCTCCTGTGTTTCACAGCAGTGATTAGTCTTCACTATACTGAAATTTTTTTTTTGAATGGCACAGTGACAGAAAGAGAAAGATCTTTCATTTCTTTTGGTTTGCTTTCCAACTGCCCATGATAGCCAGGCTGGAACTAAGAGCTAGGAACTCTGTCTGGTTCTGCTAGAAGAGAGGCAGGAATCCAAGAACTAGAATGTGGCATATGGGCTTACCAAGAAGCTGCTTAACTCCACGATGCCACAGTATCTGCTACTGTGCCACTTTTATTAATTTTCACCCATACATTGCCTGTTTGGAACAGTCTATCAATAGTTTAAGCATGAAAGATATAAAACCTGTTGAATTATATAGTTGGTTTTGTTGTTTACGTGGGCCTTGTCAAAAGCAAATGTGTGGCTTCTTTAGCCTGATTTATTATTCAGGAGGAAAACCAGCGGTGCTGTGACAGTTTGATAATTTCAGGGGTCAAGCAGAAATGTGGGGTTGTGTGGCGGTGGCGAACAACAAGCTTTATTTGGACAGTGGTTTGACAGAATTACCTGCTGCAGCAGCCCCTCGTTGTCGGCCTTGCCTTAGGAGTGGTTAGGGGCTTCCATCTAAGGGGATCAGAGGCAGAGAAAATTAAGAGAGAAGGAGAAAAACTAATGAAGAACTTATTTGTCTAAGTGGCATTGCTCCTCTTCCTAGTGCTTGGTGGCTTCCGGGTCATATACCTTGGAAAGCCTGCAGTAGCCTGAGGTCCTGCTTGTCCCAGGTGTTCTTTGTGCTTAGCAGGTGTTGAATGTAGTTTCATGGGATGTGCATGTCAGGTTGACTCTAAATGGCTGATGCGTCTCTGGGCTGTATTTAAAGCAAATGGATGGATGTATATTTAAATTTGGTGCTGCAATGCAGTTTCTGCCCCCTCTCCCCAATAACTTTGCAACAGATTTTTAGTTTTGCTATAGGTTATACATCTGTAACTGGTGTTTTCTTTTTTTTTTTTTTTCCTTTTTAAAGATTTATGTATTTTTATTGAAAAGGCGGAGAGACAGAAAGATCGTCCATCCACTGGTTCACACTCCAATTGGCCTCAACAGCTAGAGCTGAGCTGATCTGAAGCCAGGAGCCTCTTCTGGGTCTCCCACGTGAGTGCAGGGTCTCAAAACTTTGGGCTATCCTCCACTGCCCTCTCAGGTCACAAAGAGGGAGCTGGGTGGGAGTTGGAGCAGCTGGGACATGAACCAGTACCAATATGGAATCTTGGAACTTGATGGTAGATTAGCCAATTGATCCATGTAACAGTGTTTGAAGCCTAAAGAAAGAACTTTTCTCTTAAAATTTGACTGTGTGTATACTGTTATTTGTCTGGGTTCAGCACACTCAATGCCACAGTTTCTTGGACTGTCTGTGCTGACATCACCAAGCTTTGTCTACCTAACAGACTTTTGAACTAGTTCCTGAAGCCAGGAATCCCAGTTTGAGAGCTGCTGTTCTGGATGTCTTATCGTCTTGTTAAAGGGCAGCGCACTGAGTGCTCGCCTTCTCCTTGGTGTTTGGCACCTGGTAGAGTCTCTGTGAATTTTTTGAGTATTAATATATCTTAGTAAGATCACCCTTCAGCTTCCCTTTACATTTAATCTGATGTTTCATTCACTTATAATAGTTCACTGAGGCATTATTTCATATTTTACTTTTTAAATTGAAAGTAATATTCTAGGTAACTGAGTTCCAATGCAAAGACAAAGTCTAGACCTTATCAGTGTTTGCAAGATGCTAAGTAATTAAAACGACACAGAGGGCCCTGTGTGGTAGCCTAGCAGTTAAAGTCATCTCCTTGAACATGCTGGGATCCCATATGGGCACCGGATTCTAATCCTGGCAGTGCCACTTCCCATCCAGCTCCCTGCTTGTGGCCTGGGAAAGCAGCCAAGGACGACCCAAAGCCTTGGGACCCTGCACCCGTGTGGGAGATCTGGAGGAAGTTCCTGGCTGTTGGCATTAGATCCGTGCAGCACCAGCTGTTGCGCTCACTTGGGGAGTGAATCAACGGGAAGAAGAGCTTCCTCTCTGTCTCTCTTCCTCTCTATATCTGACTTTCCAATAAAAATAAATGAATCTTAAAAGACACAGAGTTTAACTTTATTCTTTCATCTTCCTACTACTTACTCTCTGAGAAGATGTCAGGGAAGATGGGATTATTTTATGCTGCCTTACTCCACAGATGACCTTTACTGACCAAATCTTGTTGGATGAATCTGTTCAACGTTTGAGTCTGATAAAAAGTATTAGGCCGTGTCTAGTATTATTAGACTCAGAATCCATAAATGTAGTGTGATTTTTTTTTTTCTCTTTTCCATAGGTCATTGTAATGTCAATAAAGTAGACTAAGATTCTCCCTGCCTGAAATCTGGTTGTTTGAAATGGAGTGAAGTAGTAGGCTGAACACTTAGGCTTTTTAAAGTTAGAGTGGCTTACATTGTTATTTATTAAAGTTGTCTTAAAAAATATGGTTATTCTTACAGAATGGAGTCTAATTTGAATCAAGATGGAGTGCCTAGGCCATCTTATGTTTTTAGTGCTGACCCAATTGCAAGACCTTCAGAAATAAATTTTGATGGTATCAAGCTTGATCTCTCTCATGAGTTTTCCTTAGTTGCTTCAAAGACTGAGGTAAGTGTAAGAAAAGTATTGTGAAGATTATTTGATTGAATGGAAATGTGTATGTGTAGGTACATTTTTTACTGTACCTAGAAGAGATACCCAAACTCTCTGGGGCAGTGATGTATCAGTAACTTTCTTATGGAAGCTGTGAGCTGCAAAAATTATTAGGCATCCCTTTTCAAGTCTTAACAACTTAGTAAGTATCTTTGCCTTAACCTAGTAGCCAGTTTAGGCAAATAATATGAAAAGAAAATTTTTGAATATTTTACCCTTTCATGACCCTCTAGCAATGTTATTGATGAGATAGGTGCTTATTGGGCATTCTACAACTTCTTAAACCTTGCAACCCAACTAGACTTCAACCACCCTCATTTGCTGATTTTCACTGTTTTGAAATAGTGCTAAGCTTGTTTATCATGGGCAGTCACTGAAAGATGCCGTTATCACATATATGACCAAACCAAGAGGGAAATATGATATAAAGTGGAACTGTACCTGCTTAGCCATTCGTGATTACCGGCATGGCAAGCACTGCTGTGATTCCCTTCAAAATGTGAACTATGGGGGATGTCAAAGTTCGTAGGAAAATGGAATTAAAGATGAGGTTCATTTTAGTTCAATAGCATTTTGAAATTTATGCATAGTTTTTTCAAAAAATCTGTCTTCTACACAGGTTCTTCTGTATTCTGCCCTGCCCCCAGGAGTTATGTCCCTTAATTTTCACAACAATAGAGATTTTAACAAATTCTGTAACTCAGTAGTATTTAAACTAAGAGGTCGAGTCCTTCTGCTGTCTTACCTAGCTTATGGACATTCTTGAATATATACTTTAAATGACTTTATATTGTATTTATTACATTTTAAGTTATTAATTTTGATTTCTTAAATATGAACTTACTCTTTTTTAACATTTATTATTTATTTCTCCTTGAAATTCAAGAGTTACAAAGAGAGAGGGAGAGAGAGATTTTTAATCTGCTGGTTCATTCTCCAGATGGCTTCAGTTGCCAAAGCTGAGCTGATCTGATGCTGGGAGCCAGGAGCTCCTTCCGGTTCTCGTATGTGGATGCAGAAACTCAACGCTTAAGGTCCACCTCTGCTGCTTCCCCAGGCCATTAGCAGGGAGCTGGATTGGAAGTGGAGCAGTCAGAACTCGAACCTGTGCCCATATGGGATGTTGAATTAGCCTGCTATACTACTTTGCTAGCCCCTTGAACTGACCCATTTTATAGAGTAGCACAATGGAAGTTAAGACACACAGATAAAAGAATAATACTGGGCCCAGCACAGTAGCCTAGCGGTTAAAGTCCTTGCCTTGCACATACCAGGATCTCATGTGGACACCAGATCGTGTCCCAGCTGACCCACTTCCCATCCAGCTCCCTCCTTGTGGCCTGGGAAAGCAGTTGAGTACAGCCTACAGCCTTGGGACCCTGCACCTGTGTGGAAGACCTGGAAGAGGCTCCTGACTCCTGGCTTCGGATTTGCTCAGCTCTGGCCTTTGCTGTCGCTCTGTTTATCTGACTTTCCAATAAATATAAAATAAATCTTTAAAAAAAGAAAAATACTTATTTAGTATTTGTGATGTTTCAGGTTTAAGTATTTTGACACTTTAACTTATTTGCCATAAATGAATATAAAGCAGAGGAAAGGAACTCTGTAACATGTGCTTTTAGTATATAATGGAAACTATTTATTACATACTTGCTTGTGTCTGCCTTCATTCATTTAACAGAATGATTTGCAAATAATTACCTCTCTTTTTAGTGCTTATTTTTTTAATTCGTTCACAAGCTAGGAATGGTTTTTACATTTTTAAATAGTTGTGGATAAAAGAATGTTTAATGACTTGAAAATTATATGACACTTACCTGCCTATAATTAAAGTTCTGTTGTGTCATGCTACGTCGTCGTCTCGCAGCGATGGACTTGGTGCACGGAGCCGATAATAACACGCATGGACCCTGACAGATGCTCAAACCCGAAGTTTATTAGTGGCATCAGACTTTATACACTGAGAGTCATATGGGCTAAGGGAGGAAGTATTGAGCTCATCAACAAAATCCAGTAACAGTTTTATGTTTTTGTTTGGAACTCCTTTTGTCTTGTATATTGCACCAAGTGTTCTCACACACATACTGCCCATTCAACTGTTCTTATACAAATGATATCCAATCAGGTATACAAAAGGTAGCCAATCAGTTGTTCTCATGCAAATATTATCCAATCAGCTGTAATCCTGTGCTTGCTGACCCTCTAGGGTCACAATGTCCTCCTACAAAGCTAGACTCACTGGTGTACATATTTTCTGTATTTTGCACTGTATTGTTCAATAGTTGTGGCAGAGGCTATCGGGTCTATAGAGCCTAAAATATTAATGATCTGTTTTTGGGTCATCATACATGGTAGGTTAGTAGTTTGTTGCTTTTGTCTTTCTTTGTAATAGTTCTTGTGCGTAAGTGCCACGTTTGCATTTAGGATTCATTGACACTTAGGTGGTTTTGGTTTTGGACCATTACAAATAACGTTGCTTTAAGCATTCTTTGGCAGGCCTCTCTGTGGACCTACGCATTCACTTTGTCTTAAATACTTTGAGCAAAAATTAGGCAGAGATTTTGTTTTTTTTCCCCCCATGGTTCTATCTGGGAGTCATCATAGAATGTTTATGTGAGTTGATAGATGAGCCCAGGGATCTAGGTTGCTATTCTTTTTTCGGTTTTTTTTTCAGGTTTTGAACACTCATCTGTTTTGGTATCACTTACATATACTGTAAAAGCTTTCATTTCCTCATTAAGTTGTTTGTAAAGATTATTTATTTGAAAGGTAGAGTTACAGAGGAAGAAAGAGAGACAGAGAGAGAAAGGTCTTCAATTTTCTAACCTATTCCCCAGTATTGGGTCAGGCAGGAGCCAGGAGTCTGAAGTTTCATCTGGGTTCCCGTGTGTGTGTAGGAGCCCAGTTACCTCTGCCATCCTCTGCTGCTTTAGCAGGGAGCTGGATTGGAAATAGAGCAGATGGGACTTGAATCGCTGTCCGTGTGGGATGTTGGCATTGCAGACCATAGCTTCACCCACTATGCCAAAATGCCAGCCCTTCATTAAGTTGTTTGGATGACTTTGTTAACAGTGTCGACTACATTTTTGGTTTAAAATACGTTTGTGATGCCTGTATTCTGCATTGGAGTACACAGGATTGAGTCCTTGCTCCATGGCTGATTCCAGCTCCCTGCTAATGTGCGGCAGAAGTGGCTTACATACTTGGTTCTTTGCCACCCATATCTGAGATCCAGATAGAGTTTCTGTTTTCTGACTTTGGCCTAATTCTGCCCTGACTGTTGTGAGGTTGTTTTGGCTGTGAACCAGCAAATGCAAAATTCTCTCATTCTCTTTCTGTCACTCTGCTTTTTAAATAAATAAAACACAAAATATTGTTCTTTTTTTTTTCAAGGTAAACAACTTGGAATCAAAAGATTATCTCCAGGTTTGTCTTCAAATAAGACCATTCACACAGTCAGAGAAAGAACATGAATCAGAGGTTTGTATTACATTTTTTTTTTTTTTCCCGCTAGGGAAAAGGGGAGACACTGCTCTTTTTTTGGTCAAACTACATTTTTAAAATTTTATTGGAAAGTCAGATTTACAGAGAGAAGGAGAAACAGATAGAAAGATCTTCCTTTTACTGGCTCACTTCCTAAATGGCCACCATGGCTGGAGCTGAGCTGATCTGAAGCCAGGAGTTTCTTCTGGGTCTTCCACATGGTGCAGGGTCCTAAGAACTTGGGCCATCCTTTTTTGCTTTCCCAGGCCACAAGCAGGGAGTTGGGAGGGAAGTAGAACAGCTGGGGCGAGAACTGGCACTCATATGGAATCCCAATGAATGTGAGGTGAGGATTTAGCCACTGAGACATCATGCTGGGCCCACTTGAGTGCCTTTGATAATTCTGGAACATTTCGGCTTTGCTGCATGAGGATTGAGTGCCAGAGGCCAGCTCTTGCTGAGTCTGGACCTCAAGACGGTGTGTGGATACAGCGAGGAAAAGAGACAGGACAGTCACTTGATGTCCTCTACTGACAGCTCAAGAAGCTCGTTTTGATTCTATCAGACACATCACAAACTTCTGCCCAAACGTTTGATTGTTCTATTTTTAACCTCATGAGTAAGCTGGCATACACAGATGTTCAACTAATTAATTTTTTCTTCATGGTAGACCAGGTGCTCTTAAAGATAATTCTATAAGGTACTATAATCATTTTTCTTCAAAGGAAACCATTATTAATTCTTTAGTAGTAGCCACTGGGCAGCAGGCAGGACTGCAAGGCCAGGGCACATGCAATTAGATCTTAATCAGTAATACACTCCTACTACATTGCTATTGCTACAACTTGTCTATCATTTAATGGGAGAAATACATCAAAAGGGAAAAAAACCATAACAGTGCCAAGACAAAAGTTTCAAACATTAAATCTCTCTACAACTATAGACTCTATAACCCTATAAACAGTCAAACAATGATTAAAATCATATCTGTAATATTAATGGAAATACCCTAGAATTCCTCTAGCCAAAAAATTATAAAAGTGACTGAAACAGATACATTTTCTGTGATCCAAAGATTTGCAAGGACAGGCTAGCCTTTGAGGTCACAGTAACTATGTTTATTGTCATAGTAGTTTCAACTCATGCTCCCATCGCTTTCTTTAATTTTTGAGATTCTTACCAAGCCGTTTCTCAGAAAGCGTGATACATGTCTGGGCCAGATTTTGGGACAAAATAAGGTGTCCAGAAATAGCATGGACTTAATTGTACTCCTGTGTGCAAATTGTTAAAGGCCCACTCGCCAAGACATTATCAGCAACATTAACTCCCAAAGCTCACATTGGCTGCAAAAGCCATCTCACAAGGGCGAACAACACTGCCTTAGTAGATTACAGAATTCTTAGCAGGGTGGTTGAATGTCCATGCAAAGGGGATAAAACTGTGTCGAGGTGGTTAGAGAAACATCCGCCAGGCCTTGCCATACAGCTGGAAGCCTTGCCAACAGGGGAGCTATTCTCCTTACACCTTCATGTCATCTACACACACTGCATGGACCCCAGCATTTGAGGAAAATTCAGGGTCTATTGGTTGGCTCAAAGCTTTACTGTGAAGGCTGTCCAACCTGTTCTGCTTTCCATCCATTCTCTGATGAAACACTGTCTTCTGCTGGCTAGATGAGCTGGCTGTCATGTCCCCATATGTGCATCTGGTCATGCTGTCCATTGCATAGACATCAGTAGCTGAGGAGGCCCAGTAGTAATATGTGCACTCCAAGATCAGACTGTATTACTTGTGATTCTCCCTGTGGTTGGTTTTGAGTCCAGCAATCTAGTTGGAGTGTGCCTCAAGAAATGTTGCTTGGGATGACCTCAGACTTGACTCTTGTGTGTATCACCCAGTGCAGGATAAGGTGTGGTGTATCACCTGCAGCAGCCAGTGCACATATGGGTGGATGCCACAAGTCTGATCTTCATGTACTCCAGCAGGTGCCATGACCTAGTCAGGTAATCTCCAATAACCCTCACCAGGCCAACAGGACTTGAAGTTTAACAAGGTAGTCTCTGCAGTTCCCCCACTAAGCTGCTCTCAATCCGAGATGTTATGTGTGCTAGTGAGTGCTTTGACTCAGCTTGATGTGGCTTATTCTGAGCTTTCACTGGCCAGTGTTGCAGCCCACATCCCATCCTATCTCTTGTGCATGTCAGCTGATTCTCTGATCTGACCCAGCCTAGTCTGCCCCAGATCTCGCCCAGTCCTGTTGGTGAGCATGAGAGCCAGAGCTGGGGGTACGCCATGCTGGACAAGGCTGTAGTACCCTTTGGCATATGCGTAAGACGGGTCTGGGGAACCCATCAGGCTGAGATAATCCACAGTGCCCACTGGTTTGCCTAAGAGCTGGATGAGATATGGAGCATGCCAAGCTAGGCTGCAGCACAATCCAACAGAGGCAAAAACCAGGGCTGGGGGCAGGCCTGGTGAGAGTTATTGGAGGTTACCTGACTAGGTCATGGCACCTGCTAGAGTACATGAAGTACTGCCTTACCTTGCTAGCCTATCCCCAGTGCTCCCTAGTGGGAGCTATGTGCTAACAAGGGAGTACCCCAAGTCCTCTACGAGACCTATTCCTATCCCCACATCTCATGTGTGTTGGTGAGTGCCTTGGTTCTGTTTGGCATGGTTTCCATCAGACCTGGCTTTTGTATGTACTGGCAGGTATTATGCCCTGGCCAAGCTTAGCCTCCTGCCAGCTCCAGCTCCCACAGGTGTCCCCTTGAGTTCTACCCTTAAGCCTCGCCTGCCCTGTCACCACCCCCAGCTGTCACACAAACCAGCAGATGCTGCAGTTGCAGAGGTGAGCCCACAAACCTACAGAATTTGCTCCCAGATCTGCTTCTCTCACATTCTGATGGATGCTGCAGCTCAGTCTGACATGGCCCACCCCCTGCCCTGACACTCATAGGTGGGTGGCCTATTCCTGCCAGGCATGCTGCCTAGCCCCAGCTTTCATTTGCTGCTGTGGGTGGCGAGTGATGCTATTTAGTCTGGCCCAGGTATCCCATTTGGGCGGTTGTCTTGTCTGGCCCCAACATACCTCCAGTTTTTCCACTCTGAATCACTCTGTGTCGGTTCCCTCACCTACCTGCAAGTGCAGTGGCCTAGTCGGTGGAAGTCCCTAGAAGTCATTGCTTCCCTGTTGAACATACCCTCAGCTGTTCCCAATCAAATAAATCACCAGATATTTTTTCCTAGAAAATCTATCACCCCTGCTGCATGGCGCTGTGACTAGGGGCCCTGTATCCCCCATGTTTCTTAAAAACAAAACAAAACAATAAAACAAACAAAAAAGAAACAGAATATGCAACTATGCTAGCACAGTGGTGTCATTGACAGAATCTTGGCATTGACCAGTCCCAGAATGCCAACCAGCTATTGACTGTTCTCCTAGATTTGTAACACTTGCCTAGGTATAAGACAACCTAGGAATTTGTTTACAGCTGGAATGTTTGTATTACATTTAATTGAACTTTAATTTACTTTTTAAACATGTAAAATGCCATTGTTCTTATTTATGGTTGTGATGTGTTCTAGGGCTGTGTGCAAATTCTGGATTCACACAGTGTTCTCTTGAAAGAGCCTCAAAGCATCCTAGGTCACTTAAGTGAAAAAAGCTCTGGGCTGATGGCACAAAAATTCAGTTTTTCCAAGGTAAGTGCCTCTGTGAAACTCAACTTTTGCTTTATTATTTTAAAAGGAAAGAGATTTGTGTCTACCTTGTACGAGAAGGGCTATTATGAAGTTCTGGGAAGAGTTTTAGGAATTCTACACTCAGGAAAACCCAATGAGGCTCCTAGACAGAGATGAGGGAGAAGACCCATAACCAAATTCGAACTCCAAGTTGGATGTAGACTGTAGACCAGGCTCTTTCTTATGATGATTGCCTGGTCTGTCAGGAGTACTCTTCATTGTTTCTTGTAATTCAACTTTGGTTCAATATTCAAAACAAAAAGGGTGGTGAGAGACTTTGCTTATGTCGAATTCCTATATAAATATATATAATGAATCCTGTTTATGCAGCTTAGATCTTAGTTACTGGTATTTTTTCGTAAAAAGTAGGTCTGAAATTTCTGGTCTGAGGTAATAGAATCGAAAGGGAACAAATCATTTTACTGCTCTTAAAACTCCATTTTTAAAAAGAGATTTATTCACATGAAAATCAGTTTTAGAAACACGAAAAAGAGAGAGATGACCTTTGTTCTGTTGGCACATTTTCAAAATGATTTTAATAGCCTGAACCAACCTGGAACTAGGAGCCAGAAAAATCAATCTGGTTTTCTCACATGGTTGGCAGAGGCCCCAGCACTTGGGTCATCTTCCGACGCTTTTTTCAGGTACAATAATAACGAGTGGGACAGGAAGCAGAGCAGCTGGGACTTGAAGTGCCTGATGGGGATTGCTGGTATTACAGATGGTATATTAATTTGCTGTGCCAGAATGGTACCACTTTAACTACCCCTCAGCTAAATGTCCTTTTCAAGATTAAGATGAAAACTTGCTTTGCTGTTTGGGTCATATTTTTATCTTGAACATATTCTGATGTTTGAGAGTAGATATGTGGCACCTGTTTTAAGAATGAATCTGATAAAAACAAATTTTTGAAAGATGAGCAACAGAGTAGGTCTTACTAGATCTTACAATGAACTTGATTTAAAAATCAACTTGATTTAAAAAATGCATTTACTTATTTTTATTGTAAAGGCAAATTTTACAGAGTGAAGCAGAGACAGAGAAAAGTCTTCTGGTTCACTACCCAAATGGCTGCCACAGCCAGAGCTTGAACCGGTCTAAAGCCAGTAATCAGAAGCTTCCAGATTTCACATACAGGTGCAGTGTTCCAAACACTTGAGCTATCCTCCACTATTCCAGGACAGAATCAAGGAGCTGGATGGGAAGTGGGGCAGCCGGGATAAGAACTGGTGCCCATATGGGATGCCACGCTTAGAGGTGGAAGACCTCTAGTTTAGGCGTTGTGCCAGCCCTACACCAATTTGGATTTTGTAAAATGACCTGTCTTACAAATTCTTTCTTAGGTTTTTGGCCCAGAAACTACACAGAAGGAATTCTTTCATGGTTGTATTATGCAACCAGTAAGAGACCTATTGAAAGGACAAAGTCGTCTAATTTTCACCTATGGCTTTACCAATTCTGGAAAAACATACACATTTCGAGGTAAATATTGTTTTATTTTGGTTGGAAAGAAGTGAGATAATATTAGCTCAGTGTTCTCATAAAACTTTAATATAATTATATTTCTATCATTTAGTACTCATCTAGCATATTGAATATATATCTGTGATATATTTTGATTCAAATTTATTTTATTAGATAAAAAAACTATATTCTCAGTATGGTATAGAGTAAGATGATGAATAAAAGTCCAGAAAAAACATAGATGGAATTCAAGCAATTATGCATGGCTGACCAGGGAAACATATTTATATTACTTTTATGCTTTATGATTAGTGATTCCAAATATTAATGTTATGGCCAAATCTGAATATAGAACTTTAGGTTTTATGGTGAAGACCAAAGTGATAGAAAAGTGATCATTCATCATGTTTCTTGTTTTAGCTATTCTCTTTATTAACGGTAGCATAAAAATCTTGACATTCTGTGTTACCTTTTTCCTACCAGTCCTCTGAGAGACTATTACACAAAAATTATTATTGCAGGTACAGAGGAAAACATTGGAATTCTTCCACGAACTCTGAATGTGTTGTTTGCCAATCTTCAGGAAAAACTGTATACAAAGATGAACATTAAACCGAATAGATCAAGAGAATATTTACGGTTATCACCCGCCCAAGAGAAAGAAGAAGTTATAAACAAAAGTACATTGCTTCGGCAAATTAAAGAGGTATGGAGGTATTTCAGTATGTAATGGAATTAGTAATATAAATGTAATGTACATATTGATCTTTTATAAATTTAGGTCGTTTCAGCTATATTAGAAGATTTTTGTGTTTTTTCCATTTGAGAAAACATTTGAAGTTTCTTAGAAAACTAGTGCTTACATTATACAAGTAACAGCAGTCTTTAAACCTTATGAAGACAAGGGGTTCTGAAATCTTATTTGTTTGTATGTTTAAAATACTAATTTATAAAAATTCTGATTTTTATTTAAAAAAATTTTGGGTATACAAAATTTAAACATGGCAATTTTAAATGCTTGCTGAGAAGATGACGTTAGCAGATTGTAAAGTATCATTTCTGAAATTTTTCTCTATGTAAAACCCAAATAACATTTTTTGATATGTTTGTGTATACAGTTTTTTTTGTGTGTGTATGTGTGTGTATATATATATATATTCCATATAGTTTCATATCTTTGTAATACATGTAGTGTATTTTTTTTAAGATTTATGTATTTTTATTACAAAGTCAATATACAGAGAGGAGGAGAGACAAGAGAGGAAGATCTTCCATCCGATGATTCACTCCCCAAGTGAGCGCAACAGCCAATGTTATGCCGATCCAAAGCCAGGAGCCTCTTCCGGGTCTCCCACGCGGGTGCAGGGTCCCAAAGCTTTGGGCCGCCCTCGACTGCTTTCCCGGGCCACAGGCAGGGAGCTGGAAGGGAAGCGGGGTGCTGGGATTAGAACCGGTGCCCATCTGGGATCCCGGGCGTGCAAGGCGAGGACCTTAACCACTTGCGCCACTGCGCCGGGCCCCCAGGTCTGGGTTCTTATGTCAGATTTCCACCATGCTTTCCACAGCCCCAGCTCTTGGCTCACCACTCTCTACCTCCTGTGATACCGTGCTGAGGCTACACCATTGTCTCTGCAACCTTTCTCCCACTTCCGGTTCGAGCAGGTCCCAGGATTAGAGAGACACCAGGTGTCCTATCCTAGTTAGGTTGTTGGTGGCGCTGATCTTGTCGGAACATGTTGGACGTTAGGTCTGGGTGCCACACAGACCTATTTTGATACATACCATGCCACAGTCTATTATTTTCCTGTGTGACCTCAGTGAGTTCTCGTGAGTTCAGCACATGCGCAGTTTCCTGTTCCTTGCAGTCCCAAAGCTATTGCCACAGTGTGCAAAATGGCGCCTGAACGTACCACCACTACAGTTCTTGATCAGCTTGCCGTCAGGTCTTAGGGCTACCCAGACCTGCCCCAGATGGAATCCGTAGAATGCTGCGTCATTGCAGTTCACCAAGTCAGAAATGAGCTCACCCCCAGCTAGCACATGCTCTGTCCTTTCCCTTGCCTTTCCCTTGCTCTTTTCCTCCTTACACAAAATGGCACCCAATTCAGCTCTAGGGGCTGACTGGGCTATGAAATTCACTCTGTTCTCGCACTGCCCGTTTGAAATTTGCTGCTCTGTCTCTGCTCCTGGTCAAATCAAACGGACCAGCAGGACGGACAGTTCTTTGTCTGGATTCACCTCCCAAGCTTCCAGTGAAAGTCCCTTCCCACCTGGTTGCTGGTGAAGTTCCGGCTGCTGGTGGAGTTCAGATCGCCGTTAGCTGAATGCCGTCCTGGATATCGGTCACTGCAACACCACACTGCTGTGCCTGCTGCTTTCCTGTGTCTGTCAGCTTCCAGGTACCCCTCTACTGTTATTCTGCCTTTTCCTATTTCCTGAAATATGTCCTCTCTGCTTCATCCAGATTAAATGTTTCTCCCCATCTGTTTAAACGTGTCCTTACCCTATTCTGCCATCTTGATTCTTCAGGAAGTGTTTTTTGTTAAGGCTAAACGATAGTGCCTTTTTGGAGACTGCCTTAGTTTTTTTTTTTTTTTTTAAAGATTTATTTACTTTTATTGGAAAGACGGATTTTCAGGAGAGAAGGAAAGACAGAGAAAAAGTTCTTCCCTCTGCTTGTTCATTCACCAAGTGGCCACAAGGGCCAGAGCTGAGCAAGTCCAAAGCCTGGAACCAGGAGCTTCTGCGTCTTCTACATGGGTGCTGGGTCCCAAGGCTTTGAGCTGTCCTTGCCTACTTTTCTCAGGCCGCAGGCAGGGAGCTGGATGGGAGCTGGAGCAGCTAGGGAATGAACCATTGTCCAGATGAAAACCTGGACAATTGCACTGACCCTCAGTCCATTTCTAGTGTTTTTTCTTTTGTTGTTGTTGTTCCGTGAATACTTCAGATTCACTAATTTATAAGGTGTATGGGGATTATATAAGGATTATTTTTAGCTTGTACTCTGGATTGTAGGAAGTCCATGGTTGCTAGCCTGAATTATGTGAGGGCACTTCTTCCTGGTCGGTGTTCTCTAGAGTTCCAAGGTCATGGACATTTATAACAAACCCACTGGTGGGAGCCCATTAACGCACTAATCTGCTATGGGTGGATTTTAAAAATATTAGTGGGAATGTGTATAAAGATGTTTGGAGGGCCCGGTATGATAGTATAGTGGCTAAAGTCCTTGCCTTCTATTTGCTGAGATTCCATACGGGCACCAGTTTTTATTCCAGCAGCCCCGCTTGCCATCCAGCTGCTTGCCTGTGGCCTGGGTAAACGGTGGAGGACAGTCCAAAGTCTTGGGCCTCTGCATCCACATGGGAGACCTGGAATAAGCTTCTGGCTTGGACCAGCTCAGCCCCAGCTGTTGTAGCCATGTCAGCTGATGGAAGATCTTCCTCTCTGTCTCTCCTCGTTTCTGTACATCTGACATTCCAATAAAAATAAATAAATCTTTGAAAAAATGATGTTTGGAAATCAGAGTTTTAATAATATAATATAGTGTTATAAAGCTGGCACAACACCAGCATCCTACTTTGGCACCTGTTCAAGTCTTGGCTGCTGCACTTCCCTTCTAGCTCTCTGGGAAGCGCCTGGGAAGGCAGTGAAAGAGGCCCAAGTGCTTGCATGTCTTCATCCATTTGAGAGATCTGGAAGAGACTCCTGGCTTATGACTGGCCCGGCTGTTGTGGCTATTTAGGGAATGAACCAATGAATGGGAGATCTCTCTCTCATTTTGCTTCTCTTATTGGAACTCAGCCTTTCAAGTAAATAAAAACAAATCTTTAGTTTTAAAAACTAACAAAATAGGAAAAATGTGCTTTTCAGTGAAATTCACATTTCAGAGTCCATGACTACAATCTGTGAAAGTTAAAACTAGTATTTTTAAAATTGTAAAAGTTAATGGATAATTGCATAGGTAATTCAGAGGAAATGAGCATGATTAATGATGAAGAAAAATTTTCTGACACATTGTCCAGTTATGTGTCATCTATGGAAATACAATAATATTACAAAATGACAATCACTTTTATATATTGATTATAAAGTATTTCTAGAAAACATTTTGGCAATACTTTGGTAAATTGTGAGAGCTTTAGATTTTTGATCTTTTCATCTGCCAGTTCAATTTTAGTTGTGTAAACCAAGGGAATAATTAGAATGAAGTAGGAAATATATAAAACGCTTATTCTAGTGTTTATTTCTGGCAAGATTTGCAAATAATGCAAATGTTTAATAATGGAATAATGTTCCATAGACCTCAAATATTTATAATTTTTAATTTTAGTGAGAAAAGCCTTATCATAAGTGTAGGGAAAGAACAGATGGGGGAGACGGTGAGATACTGTGATAATTGCTTCTGACGGGCTACGATTGCCTATTAAATTAACTCGGGTTAGTTTTTTTCTGGATTTCCTTCCACAAGATTGTATTAAACTAAAAACAGTTTAATGAATGAAGGTCAGGTGTTTAGGGGATCTTGAATTGAAATTTGGTTGATGATGAATGTGAGTAGGTAATTCATATCTAAACGTGATTTTTAACCTCTAAAAACTTTCTTTTTTAGGTTGTTACACTTAGTGACAATGATGATACCCTTCATGGTAAGGTTTCTGGTCTTTCCTGGTTTTCATTTGTTGATCAAATGAAATACATTTCAAAAGTTTTTAGTGTGAATTTATTTTCTAAGAGGTTGACAGAGTGGGTTTTCTTCCATCTTTTTTTTTTTTTTTTTGGTTTGGTTTATTTTTTGATTTATTTATTTTTATTGTAAAGGCAAATGTGTAGAAAAGGAGATACAGAGAGGAAGACATCTTTTTTAGTCTCTAGATGCTTGCAGTAGCTTGGGACTGTGCCAAGCCATGGGTTAGGAACTCAATCCAGATTTCAAAGATGGGTGGCCGAGACTTACCACTTGGTCCAATACTGCTTTCCAGGCTCTGTATCAGCAAAAATTTGGAATTAGGAGTTGAATCCAGTTCACTTTAATATGGGACACCAATGTTTCAACCAGCAGAATTGCTAAGCTGAGCGCCTTCTCCAGCTTTTTATTTTAAAATTTTTAATTAAAAAATTGTAATTTTTTACTATTTATATAGCAGCTTTTAATTTTAAAACTTAGTTTTTAATTTTAAAATTTAGTTTTAAATTTTAATTTTAAAGGCTACTAGGAGTGATTTCTTTTTTTAATATTAGTTTTTTTTAACAAAAATTATATGTGTGTGTTGGGTGTTAGGTGATATTTTAATATATGTGTGCATTGTGTAAGTTACACAGTTATGGTCCAATATCTTCTCAAGTATCTAAAATTTCTTTATTGGAAAAACATTCAGAATCCTATTCTGTTGGTTTTTTTTTCTTTAAAGAGAAGTAGTGCATTATAGCATTATCTGCACAAATTTCTTTGACTTCATAATAATATCTAGAAATATCAGTCTTGTTTGTATTAAATTGCACAAATATCCATTTAATGCTCATAACTTATTTATTTTAAAAATATTTGTTACAGACAGAAGAGAGTTACAGTCAGAGCTATAGAGAGAAGGAGAGACCGAGAGAGAGGCAGATGTGTCATCCTTTGAATCACTCCCCAGATGGCTGCCATGGCCCTGGCTGGGCTGGTTCAAAGTTGAGAACCAGGAACTGCTTCCCAGTCTGCATTTGGGCACAGGGGCCCAAGGACTTGGGCCATATTGGTTGCTCTCCCAGGCAGTAAGGTAGAAGCTAGGTTGGATGTGGAGCAGGTTTGACATGAATTTGCACCTGTAAGGGATGCCAGTGCCACAGATGGAGTCTTAGCTTGCTATACCACTGAGCCCGTCCCTACTGCTTGTAATTTTAATAATTGAATTCAAGAGGGATACCTGTTCATTCTTTTGGTTTATTAGCATGTTTCTAAATAAAAGGACAAAAAGGCAAACTTTGCTTAATCCATGTGTGATTTACATCTTGTTTTATTTCTAAAATTGCTTGATATAGATATAATAGGATTAAATATATTTGATTTGTCTATTTGTCTTCAATTGAACGTTTCTCTCATTTTTAGTTAACTGAATTTTTTATTATCCTTTTTTTTTTCTATTTTTGGTAGGAAGCTTCACCAACTCTATGAATATTCCAGAGCTCGAAGAATCCCTGAAAGATTGTGAACCATCTAGCTTGAATACGGATAATATAAAATTTTCTGTATGGGTTTCTTTCTTTGAGATTTACAATGAATGTATTTATGATTTGTTTGCTCCTGTATCATCGAAGTTCCAAAAGAGAAAGATGCTGTGCCTCTCCCAAGATGTAAAGGGCTATTCTTTCATAAAAGGTAAACTAATGAATTGCCTTGTAGAGTTTGGGACATCTGTAGGAAAGCCAGCAGGGATATGAAAATTTGCATATTCCTTTTTAATATCAAAAGAATAAGAGAAGTATGTTGTGGAAAGTGGTTTGATGTGTTTAGCAAGCAAATATAAAAGGACCTAGTTTGCTATTGTGTTTACTTGAATATCATTGTTTGGATTCTTAGTCATGGAAATGCTTTGTATCATTAAAGTCACTAAGTCACTTTATTATGCTACTTGGTTATTGTCCAAGTTTTTGAGCTATGAAGTGTTACTGTTCTCCCATAATGGGATTTTTCAATACTTTGGAAACCATTCTGTTTTCTTTTTTTCTTTGTTTCTAATATTTGTTTATGTACATATTGACAGAATGTCAAATAAGAAAAAACATGCTTTTAACTTGCTAGTGAACTCTTCAGATGACCACAGTGGCTGGGGCTGGTCCAGCTGAAGCCAGGAACTTAGAACACCAAGTTTCTGTGTGGCCAGCAGGGGTTCAAGCATGTAGGCCATCCTCTGCTTTCTTGCCGTGTGTGTTAGCAGCAGGCTGTGTTGGAAGCAGAGCACCTGGGGTTAGAACTGAGTCTGATAAGCTTTGTCGGTGTTGCAAGTGGTGGTTTAACTTGCTACATCTCAATGATGACTCTGTGGCTAATTTTATGAGCTTAATTGTACTGTATATTTTGTCTTTTTTTTTTTCCCCTGAGTGTTTAATTTTAAGGAATTTTTCCAGTTTTCATTCCTGGCAGACTATTTTTTTTTTTTTATTGTTGCTTACATTGTATTATGTAGTACAGTTTTATAGGCGCTGGGGATTCCCCCCACCCCTCCCATACCCCTCCCCCCATGGTGGATTCCTCCACCTTGTTGCATAACCATAGTTCAAGTTCAGTTGAGATTCATTGCTTGCAAACACATGCCTAGCATAAAGTTCAGCGTCTTATTGTCCAGATAAGTTCAGTGGCCTCCTGGGGAGACCTTCTATGGTCTGAAGATAGGTCTAACAGAGTAAAGATCCGGTCAGTTAAAAGCCCCAACAAGGCCTCAGTATCATTATACAACATTATGGAATTAATTGACATAGTATTGGGTAAACAATATGTTAAAAATAATGCAAGTTCCATTCTTCGAAACATCTGGGTTGAGACAGTATCAATGACATGTTCAAAAAATGACAAACAACCAAACAATAAATTACAGGTTAAATCAAGGCAAACATGTGGTATCTAACCTTTTGGGATTCGCTCATTTCCCTTAGCATTATAGTTTCCAGTTGTGCCCATTTAGCCACAAAGAACTGCATTTTTGTTTTTTTAATAGCTGAGTAGTATTCCATGGAGTAGATGAACCAAAGCTTTCTTATCCAATCTTCTGCTGATGGGCATTTCGGTTGCTTCCATGTTTTTGCAATTACTGATTGTGCTGCAATGAACATAGGGATGCATGTTGGTTTGTCGTAAAACAGGTGTTTTGGATATATTCCTAGGAGTGCTATTGCTGGGTCATATGGTATGCAGATTTTGAGTTGTTTGAGTGTTCTCCAGACTGATTTCCATAAAGGCTGTACCAATTTGCAGCTCCACCAGCAGTGGAGTAGGGTTCCCTTTTCCCCGCATCCTCGCCAGCAAGCGTCATTGGTGTTCTTGTTTATGTGGGCCAATCTTACTGGTGTTAGGTGGTACCTCATCGATGTTTTAATTTGGATTTCCCTTATTGCTAGGGAGCTGGAACATTTTTTCATATGTTTGTTTGCCATTTGGACTTGTTCTTTGTGAAATGTTTGCCCATTTCCCGTGCCCATTTCTTGAGTGGCTTGTTTGTTTTGGTTTTTTGGTTGTTTTGAAGTTCTTTGTATATCCTGGAAATTAGCCCCCTATCGCCTGGCAGACTATTGAAGGTCATTTACTTTGTGTGTGGAACCTGAATACTCCAACATCATATAATTCTTGTTATACCTATTTTCTTGTGGAGTATAATAAGATTGTGAGTATAAGCTTAATTCAAACTCAGATGTGTTAGTAGAAGAAAGTCTGATCTGTGTCACTGAGAAAAGGCTGTCATTGTAGAACAGATTCTGTTGTTTTAGTATATTGATTGATATCCTCTTTATGTTTAAAGATCTACAATGGATTCAAGTATCTGATTCCAAAGAAGCATACAAACTTTTAAAACTAGGAATAAAGCACCAGAGTGTTGCCTTCACAAAACTGAATAATGCTTCCAGTAGAAGGTAAGGTACAGGCTCTGTGGGATAAGCCTGAAGCACCCATGGCATCCTGTGTATTTTAAATATAGTCAGTTTTAAATTAAAGGAAGTAGTTGGTTTTGTAGTAAGTTAAATTAATTCCAGCACATAAAAACATTTTGTAAACTAAAGAGCAATAACATATAATATTATCAATGCTATTTCTGGCCCTAATATTAACTTCGCTAATTTGTAGAAAGTCTCAGATATATTTAGTCTTTATTTATGTCGATATTTCAGCTGATTATTTTCAGTTATCTATAATTGTGGCTTTTCCCTGCATTTTCCCCATTTACCTTTTAAATGCCATATGCATACTGAATATTGCTATCCCAAGCAGTTTAAGAGGATTTTTTAAAACTATTAATTTGAATAGCAGAGTGATGGAGAGATAGAAAAGAAAGAGAGGGGGAAAGAGGTGAAAAGAAAAACATGCAAACTATTTCCCACGCACTGGTTGAGAGAGCATGCATCCATGGGTTCACTCTCCAGCAGTTGCAACAGTCAGTTCTGGCCTAGCCTACAGCCCGTAGGCCAGAGCTCTGTTTGTGTCTCCTATATGAGTGTCAGGGTCTCAAGGAGCCAGGCCATATGCTGCCTTCCTGGTTGTTTTAGAGTGAAGCTGGATCAGAAATGAGCCAGCTGGAGCTTAAAGCAGACAGTAGACAGCTGCAAAGTCTGCTGTGCCAGCATACTGGCTCCTAAGAAGTGAAACACTGGGAGATGAGTGACAGAGGGACTAAGTTTAAGCAGTAAGTTTTTTGTTTTGTTTTTTATATAACAGGTTTTCTCCTAAGGGAGAAAAAAGTACAATACACAGTGATGGCTCCGTTTTCAGTTGGGCTACAGATAATTTATGACTCAGAAAGTCTATTTAAATATAAAGGTCAAATGTAGATTTTGTGATGGAGTGAGATTTTGTTATAAGTGATTCCATTGCTCGTGGTTGGAATGTCAGGAAGAGAAGTGTTAGGAGAATTAGCAGTACACAAATTGTAGGACTCTTGGTAGTATATAGGTTGAAATATCTGGCAGCTTTTTGAAAAAATGTTGTGATGAACTAAAGCTAATACTAGGGTATTGAGATTGGTTTAGATGCTTATCTCTAATTTAGGATGTTAAAATTAAAAATCTGTAATATTTAATCTTTGTATATTTCTTTTAGTCACAGCATATTCACTATTAGAATCTTACACATTGAAGTTTCTGAAATGCCTCGTGTAATTGGAGTCAGTGAGTAAGTTCAAAATTTATCAAGTTCTTAATTATTTTGAATTGTTTAGAAGAACTTTTCAAATAACCTATTTGGTGTTTTGTTTAATTCAGATTGTCTTTATGCGATCTTGCTGGTTCAGAACGCAGCATGAAGACACAGAATGAAGGTGAAAGATTAAGGGAGACTGGGCACATCAATACTTCTTTATTGACTCTGGGAAAGTGCATTAATGTTTTGAAGAACAGTGAAAAATCAAAGTAGGTGTTGTTAGTGTATGTATTAGTATTTAAACTTTCAACTTTACTGATTTTAGAAAGTTTGCTTTTTTTTTATTTGTTAACTTGCTTCTTACATGATGATGGTATTTATTATTTAAATACTTAGAGATCTTGGATTAAAAAAATGATAGAAATAAAGAAAAAGATTCATTGGTATTGGTAACTCATCAGTTAAGCTATGTTTTCCAAAGCAAAAATGTATTAGCAGTTTAGAAATGAACCTCTCATGATGCTTGTATGCTACTTTTTTTTTTCTAAAGATTTATTTATTTTCATTCAAAAGTCAGATTTTATGGAAAGGACAGACAAAGAGAAAGATCTTCCATCCACTAGTTCACTTCCTGAGTGGCCACAGTAGCTGCAGCTAAGCTGATCCAAAGTCAGGAGCCAGGAGCTTCTTAAGGATCTTCCATGTAGTTGCAGGGGCCCAAGGTTTTGGGCTGTCCTCTACTGCTTTCCCAGGTCACAAGCAGGGAGCTAGAAGGGAAGTGGGTATGAACCTGCGCCCATGTGGGATCCTGGTGCATGCAAGGAGAGGACTGTAGCCACTAGGTTACCCCAGGTCCTCTTTTTTTTTTTAAAGAAAATATTTCTATTGGAAAGGTAGATTGTACAGTTTTATAGAAAGCAGTGACTGAAAGGTCTTCATCCACTGGTTCACTCTCCAAGGTGGCTGCAATGGCCAGAGCTGAGCCAATCCAAAGCTGGGAGCCAGGAGGACTCTCAGGTCTCCCCTGAGGAACTAGTGTCCTAAGGCTTTGGACCGTCATCTGCTGCTTTTCCAGAGCTTAAGCAGGGGGCTGTACGGTACGGGAAGTGTAGCTGGGACATAAACTGCTGCCCACTTAGGTTGCTGGCATTTGTAGACAGGATGAGTTAGTTTGGCCATCGCAGTGAAACCTGCTACTTCATTTTTGCTAATAATTTGTGTGCATTCTTCTAGAAATGGAGATTTTTGCATTATATAGCTTTGTAAGCTGAGTAATGATAAGTCATCTTTCATCATTTTTATTATCAAACAGTTGTATCCGTTGCATAATATTCTATGTCATTATCCAGTGCTACCTGTTATCCAACAGTTGTATACCATGAAACACAGCTCCATTAAATGTGTTTTTCTTTGTTTTTCCTAGTAGGTCATTGTTCAATCGTTTAAAGAAAATGAGCAGAGAAGCCTGTTACAGTTGAAGCTAATTTTTAACTTTCAATTTTAAGTCTGTATTAAGTGGATCAAATTATTCCTGGTAAACTTTATCAGCATATTAACCTCAGCTTTGATTTGAGCTTAATATTAACCTGAGCTTTGATTTGACTTAATATTATTTAAAAAATTTTTTATTTCACAGGTTTCAACAGCATGTGCCTTTCCGGGAAAGTAAACTGACCCATTATTTTCAAAGTTTTTTTAATGGTAAAGGGAAAATATGTATGATTGTCAACATCAGTCAGTGTTGTTTTGCCTATGATGAAATGCTCAATGTGCTGAAGTTCTCAGCCATTGCACAAAAAGTAAGTATATTCACACTCCTACAGAATTTATTAAGACTCAGATTTTTAAGAAATAATATGTTTTGTATTTGCTACTTAAAGCCAAGGAAATAATTGAAAATTAAGTATGGAAATGCTTGATGAAGTAGAATAACATGGAAAAAGATTGAAGATTGCCCTAATAGAATTGACTTGAAGGTTAGAAATAAATATTAACAGTAAACATTACAAATTAAGAAATTTTCTTGGAAAAAATAGTCTGCTCTGCTATTTGCCTGACTGCCAATACTAAGAACTTAGCCTAGGATTATGGTTTTGCTTGTAGTCTGCACGTAAAAGTAGTTTGTTTCTTAAAAGAATGTTCTTTTAAGGATGTGAATTTGGGGCACAGCACAGCAGCCTAGTGGCTAAAGTTCTTGCCTTGCACGTGCCAGGATCCCATATGGGCTAAGGTTCTAATCCCAGTGGCCCCCACTTCCCATCTAGCTCCCTACTTGTGACCTGGGAAAGCAGGTGAGGACAGCCCAAAGCCTTGATATCCTGCACCCATGTGGGAGACCTGGAAGAGGCTCTGGGCTCCTGGCTTAGGATGGGTGCAGCTCTGGGCATTGTGGCCACTTGGGGAGTGAATCATTGGACGGAAGATCTTCTCTGTCTCTTTCCTCTCTGTATATCTGACTTTCCAACAAATAAATAAATCTTTAAAAAATACAAAAAATGGGTGTGAATTTAACTTTTGTATGTTTGTTTAATCTTTTAACACTCAATTAGATATTTGATCTAATTTACAAGATTAATTTTTTGTGGCAGGCCCTGCCTTTTCTTTCTTTTTTTTTTCAAGTAAATTAATAAGGTATTGAGTGACCAATATGTTAGAAAATGCAAGTTCTTAACCACATCCTGTAACTACTTTCTTGACATCTCAATTTTAGTATATGCACAACTGGCTGCTATTCTTTTTTTTTTTTTTTATTATTATTATTTTATTACATTGCATCATGAGACACAGTTTTACAGGCACTGGGATTCCCCCCTCCCCTCCCCAAAACCCGCTCCCCCCCCCATGGTGGATTCTTCCATCTTGTTTAGAGCCTTACAATTTTACAATTCTTTGATGTAGATCAGAAGCAGTCTACTCATATCGATTATTGATTCCTTGATTACTTCACAATATCTTATTGCATGAGATACAGGTTGTTTGGGGTTGAAATAATATTACTGTTTCAGATTGATATCAATTCATAACAACCACATCAACAACACCAACAACATCGACAACAAAGTATATCACCCTGAAAAAAAGTAACACCACTGAATAGCCAACACATGCATGACAAAAAGGAAACACAGAAGTCTCTGGGGAAAAATGGTGCCATCATATACTTCATAAGCGCATGAGGAATTCTACTAGAGAATAGAGATTATTTGGAAGCAACCAAACTGAAGTAAAAACATCAAAAAACCAGCATGGATTGGACTGTTGGAGTTACCCTTTCCATGTTGGCTTCCTTATATGAGAGAGAATATATGGTATTTGTTCTTTTGTGATTGACTCATTTCACTCAGCATAATGGTTTCTAGTTGGGACCACCTGGTTGTAAATAGAATAATTTTGTTTTTCTTAATAGCTGCATAATATTCCATGGAGTAGATATACCACAGTTTCTTTAACCACTCTTCCTTGGACGCACATCTGGTTTGCTTCCATGTCTTTGCTATTGTAGATTGTGCTGCTATAAATATAGAATTACAGATCCCCTTCTCACAGGCAGATTTCACTCCTTTTGGGTATATTCCTAGGAGCGGGATAGCTGGGTCATATGGCAGGTTTATTTGCAATTTTCCCAGCACTCTCCATACTAATTTCCATAGTGGTTGTACTAGCCTACACTCCCACCAGCAGTGAAGGAGGGTACCTTTCTCCCCACATCCACGCCAGCAGGTGTTGTTATTCGAGTTCTGAATGTAGGCCAGCCTCACTGGAGTTAGGTGGTACCTCAACGTGGTTTTCATTTGTATCTCTCTGATGGCTAGGGAGCCTGAGCATCTTTTCATATGCCTGTTAGCCATTTGAACCTGTTCTTCTGAGAAATGTCTGTTCATTTCTTTTGCCCATTTTGTTACAGGGTTGTTGTTTTTGCTGTCCCTGGGTTTCTGAAGCTCTTTGTAGATCTTGGATATTAGTCCCCTATCACTTGTGTAGTATGCAAAAATTTTCTCCCATTCTGTTGGTTGCTTCTTCACTTTATTAATTGTTTCCTTTGCTGTACAGAAGCTTTTTAGTTTGATGTAGTCCCATTTGTTCATTTTGGATTTAATTGCCTTTGCTTTGGGTGTCTTTTCTAAGAAGTCTTTCCCTGTTCCAATATCTTGGAGTGTGTTTCCTATATTTTCCTTTAATAGTTTGATGGTTTCTGCGTGTAAATTTAGGTCCTTGAGCCAGTTAGAGCTGATTTTTGTATAATGCGACAGGTGTGGGTCTTGCTTCTTTATTCTGCAAGCTGCTATCCAGTTGTCCCAACAGCATTTGTTGAATAAACCAGGTATTTTACCTGGATTGTTTTCCGTTTTCTTGTCAAAGATTAGGTGAGTAAACATGTGTGGGTTTCCTTCTGGTGTTTCTATTCTGTTCCACTGATCTTCTTCTCTGTTTCTGTACCAGTACCAGACTGTTTTGATAACCACTGCTCTGTAGTATGTCTTGAGGTCTGGAATTGTGAGTCCTCCAGTTTGATTTCTATTTTTCAGGATAGCTTTAGCTATTCGTGGTCTTTTGTGATTCCAAATGAACTTTTGTATCATCTTTTCTATTTCCGAGAAGAATGTTGTTGGGATTTTGATTGGGATTGCATTGAATCTGTATATTGCTTTTGGTAATATGGCCATTTTGATAATGTTGATCCTGCCAATCCAAGAACATGGTAATGTTCTCCATTTTTCAAGGTCTGCTTCTATTTCCTTCCTAAATGATTTATAGTTTGCATCATAGAGGTCTTTCACATCTTTAGTTAGCTTAATTCCTAGGTATTTAAGATTCCTCTCCTCTATTTTAAAGGGGACAGTACTTACAATTTCCTGCTCAGCCGTGGAATTATTTGCGTACACTAGCGCCATCGATTTGTGTTCATTAATTTTGTATCCTGCCACTCTGCCAAAGTCTCTTATGAGTTCCAATAGTCTCTTGACTGAGTCTTTTGGCTCCCCTATGTAGAGAATCATGTCATCTGCGAATAGTGATAATTTCAATTCTTCATTTCCAATTTCTATACCTTTAATTGCTTTGTCTTGCCTAATAGCTCTGGCTAGGACTTCCAAAACTATATTGAAGAGTAGCGGTGACAGTGGACATCCCTGTCTAGTTCCAGAATTTAGCGGAAAAGCTTCCAATCTTTCCCCATTTAGTATGATGCTGGCATTGGGTTTTTCGTAAATTGCTTCGATTATGTTGTAGAATGTTCCTTCTATGCCTATCTTGCTTAGGGTTTTTAACATGAAGTGGTGTTGGATTTTATCAAATGCCTTCTCTGCATCTATAGAGAGGATCATATGGTTTTTATTTTTCAATTTATTGATGTGGTGTATCACATTTATTGTTTTGCGAATGTTGAACCATCCCTGCATGCCTGGGATGAATCCCACCTGGTCCGGGTGAATGATCTGCCTGATGTGTTGTTGGATCCTATTGGCTAGTATTTTATTAAGGATCTTTGCATCTATGTTCATCAAGGATATTGGTCTGTAGTTCTCTTTTTCTGTTGTTTCTCTCTCTGGCTTTGGTATTAAGGTGATATTAGCTTCATAGAAAGAGCTTGGGAGGATTGCCTCTTTTTCTATTGCTTGAAAAAGCTTGTGTAAGATTGGGGTAAGTTCCTCTTGAAATGTTTGGTAGAATTCAGCTGTGAAGCCATCTGGTCCAGGACTTTTCTTGGTTGGGAGGGCTTTAATTACTGATTCAATCTCAGTGCATGTTATTGGGCTGTTTAGATTGTTAATTGCTTCTTGATTCAATTTTGCTGGATTGTATGTGTTCAAGAATCTATCCATCTCCTCTAGGTTTTCTGATTTGTTTGCATATAGTTGCTTGTAATAGGTCCTGATGATTCTTTGTATTTCTGAGGTATCTGTTGTTATATCTCCTTTCTCATCTCTGATACTATTGATGCATATTTTCTCCCTCCTTTTTTTGATTAGTTGAGCTAGTGGAGAGTCTATTTTGTTGATTTTCTCAAAGAACCAGCTTTTTGATTGATTGATCTTATGTATAGTTCTCTTGGTCTCTATTTGGTTTATTTCCTCCCGTATTTTGACAATTTCGTTTTTCCTACTAATCTTGGGACTCCTTTGTTGTTGAGTTTCTAGTTCTTTCAGTTGTAAGGTTAGCTGATTTACTTGGTGCTTTTCTAGTTTCTTGACATAAGCACTGATTGAAATGAACTTTCCCCTCAGCACTGCCTTGACTGTGTCCCATAAGTTTTGATAAGTTGTGTCGATGCCTTCATTTGTTTCAAGCAATTTTTTAATTTCTCCTCTGATTTCCTCTCTAACCCATTGCTCATTTAGTAACATATTATTCAGTCTCCACATGTTTGTAATTCTTCCTTGGTGTTTCGACTGCTTGGTCTCAAGCTTCACTCCTTGGTGGTCTGAGAAGATGCATGGTATGATTTCAACTTTTTAAAATTTGCTGAGGCTTGTTTTATGGCCTATAACATGATGAATTCTGGAGAAAGTTCCATGCACTGATGAAAAAAATGTGTATTCTCTGTCTGTAGGATGAAAGGTTCGATAGATGTCAACTAAATCCATTTGCTCTAGAGTTTGGGTGAGTTCTATTGTTTCTTTGCTGAGTTTCTGGCTTTTTGATCTGTCCATTTGTGTTAATGGGGTATTCAGGTCTCCCACTATGATCGTATTGGAGTTTATTTCTCCCTTTAAGTCCGTTAATATTTGTTTCATGTAGCTAGATGCTTTGGCATTTGGAGCGTAAACATTTAGTATGCTGATCTCTTCTTGCTGAAGGCATCCTTTGATCATTATGTGGTATCCTTCTTCATCTCTTTTGACGCTCTTTACGTCAAAGTCCATGTCATCTGATATAAGAATGGCTACACCTGCTCGTCTTTCCTTACCATTTGCTTGGAATATCTTTTTCCATCCTTTCACTTTCAATTTTTTCTGATCTTTGTTGGTGAGATGTGTCTCCTGTAAGCAGCAGATAGTAGGGTTTTGTTTTTTGATCCAGTCCTCCAATCTATGGCGTTTGACTGATGAGTTTAAGCCGTTTACATTCAGCGTTATTATGGATAAGGGGCAGTTTGGTCCTGTCATTTTGGCAATGTGTTGTTCTATAATTGAGTCGTTTGTTAGCCTTTTAGTGGGATGTTCTCCACATTTGCCTTTGTTTCTGGGGGTTGTTATTTCTTTTTTCTTTCATGGGAACATCCTTGAATATCATTTGTAAGGCAGGTTTAGATGAGGCAAAATCTTGAAATTTTTCTTTGCTGTAGAATTTTATTTCATTTTCAAAGACAAAGGAGAGCTTTGCAGGGTAAGTTATTCTGGGCTGAAAATTTTTCTCTTTTAGGATCTGGAATACGTCATTCCATTCTCTTCTGGCCTGTAGTGTTTCCTCTGAAAGGTCAGCTGTGAGTTTGATTGGAGCTCCCCTATAGGACACTTGATTTTTTTCCCGTGCCCATTTAAGGATTTTTTCTTTTTGTTCAACTGAAGAGAACTTGATTATCATGTGTCGCGGTGAAGTTCGGTTTTGGTCAACTCTGTTTGGAGTTCTGTATCCCTCCTGTATATAATTTTCCAATTCTTTGCTCAGATTAGGGAAGTTTTCCTTTATTATTTCACTGAATACTCCTCTAATGCCGACTTCTCTTTCTGCACCCTCTGGAACTCCCATAACTCTTATGTTGGACCTTTTAATCATATCTTTTAATTCTTGGATACTTTTTTTAGCTTGACTTAGCTCTGCTTCCAGCTTTTTGCTTGTTGCTTCATGGTGACAGGAAATATCTTCTAATTCTGATATTCTTTCTTCTGCTTCATTCATTCTGTTGTTGAGACTCTCCACTGTATTTTTAATTTGCTCTACTGTGTTCTTAATTTCTGATATATCAGCCTTAATTTGATGTAGTACTGCTATTTCTTCTTTGAACTCTTGTTTGTGCTTCTCATTGTAGACCATCAGCTTTGCAATGAGTTTTCTGAGTTCTTTGTCCCCCATTTTCTCAATGTCTTCCTCAGTTAACTCTGAGAGTGGGCGGAGCTTTTGCTCTTTTGTTGGAGAGTCTTCAGTAACATTCACAGTACTTTTGTCTTGTCTTTTACCTTTTGTAGTTGCCGCTCTGTTTGACGAAATCATCTCTATGGTATATTACCTACAGGTCTATAAGTTGATTTTTATGTTCAATCAGTGCCCCGGATTTGGGAAACACAGCTGTCCTGACAATTATTTTGTCTGTGGTACTGATTTTGTAGGCAGCACTGAGCTTGTCGCCCGCTGCTGGCCGATAAGTCAGAGTACTTCCTGGGGGTATTTTGGGTGGAGGTGGCGGCGTGCCTTGTATGGGCTGTTTTCTCTGCGGCTGTGCAGTGCTCTAAAATGGTGGTATTTTTGTCCCCAGGTCAGTACTTGGGTGACTCAGCTGTTCTCCCTTCAGTGTAAAACTGTCTGGTCACGTGACACTGTTATCTGAGAGCTGCCGATTTAGCACATGAGCAGATTACCACTCCTCCTCTTGCAGCTTATCAGTGTTTGGAGCACTTGCCACAGTGTCCAAGATGGCGCCCGTAGGGGCACCAGCAAAGGTCGGGAGGTGGGTGGGCTGTCCGCCGTCAGCTCCAGGGACCACACCAACCCTGCAGGGAGCGAAGCTGGCGTTTCCCTCCCCACGTAGATCAGTCCCGGGTAAACAGCCAGAAAGGAGCCGCTGTGCGGCTCTGTCAACTCCTCGTTCTGTCTCTCCGCACAAGATGGCGCCCTGAGTCCCCTGCTCCCTCTGCCTATTGCTGGTTCCAGTCACTCAGCTTGATTGTCAGCGCCCAGACTATATTAACTTTCCTATTCCCCACGCGGACCCAGGCTCTCACCTGGCGGTCACAAGAGCTGTGTGGAGGCCGCTGCTGGATGTTTGGCTGGCGCTGGAAACGGATCGCTAGAGCCTGGATCACTGGGATCTGAGTTGCTACTCGCCAACTGCTGGTGGGTTCTTCGGTCCACTACAACACTGCTGTCTCGTTTCCGCAGCTTCCCTGTGTCCAGGAGAGTTCCAGGTGCCCCCTGCTCACTTCCTGAGCCCTATTTTTTCCCTGAAATCTACTTATTGTACCTCTCCTTGCCTAAAGACTCTCCATTCCACCAAACACATCTGCACTCTACGCCGCCATCTTAGAAAAAACCTGGCTGCTATTCTAAAAGTTACATTGGGTATCTTAACAGGTTTATGTTCCTGATGCTTTAAATTCCTCTCGAGAGAGAGCTGGTGGAACTTCCAAGTCTTCTGAAGACATATCAGTAGATAATAATTCAGATAATAAAATGTTAAATGTAAAAAGAGCCACTGTTTCATGGGAAAATAATCTTGAAGATTTGGTAGAAGATGAAGATTTGGCTGAGGATCTAGAAGAAGGTGAAGAAACTCAAAATAAAGAAATGGAACTTAGTGATGAAGATTTGGATAGAACTGTGGAAGATAAGACTTTACTTAACTGCAAGGAGAACAAGGTAGGTATTAAAAACTTATTGATTGGGGCCTGGCAGCGTGGCCTAGTGGCTAAAGTCCTCACCTTGAATGCACCAGGATCCCATATGGGTGCCGGTTCTAATCCCGGCAGCTCCACTTCCCATCCAGCTCCCTGCTTGTGACCTGGGAAAACAGTTGAGCATGGCCCAAAGCTTTGGGATCCTGCACCCGCGTGGGACACCCGGAAGAAATTCCTGGCTTCTGGCTTCGGATCCGCATAGCATTGGCCATTGTGAATCATCAGATGGAAGATCTTCCTCTCTGTCTCTCCTCCTCTCTGTATATCTGACTTTCCAATTTGAAGTTCATTAGCAATTTTTATAAATAACTTTAAAAATGTTTTAATGGTATATGTTTATTGGCATACAGAGTTAATAGTTCTTAAGGTTTCCTCTCCCATTTTTTCAATCATACGTTGACATTTTTTGTATCTCAAGTTTGTTTTGAAAAATTTTAAGCCTATAAAAATGCTAGTATAATGAGTAGTTGGGTCACCAATTGTTGTCATATTATAAATATGTAAGTAAAGATTCTTTTGCTTGTAGGTAAAAACCTATACAAAATTATACCTTAAAACTAACTATGATGGTATTTATTTTCTAAGAATGAGAAATTTTCCTCATAATTTCCATGACTGTTCTTTCACCTAAGAAGCCTAATATTGATGTAACAAAGCTATCTGTTAGGCCACCCATCCTGAGATTTCTCTGGTGGTATTAATATAGCTTGAATAACCATTTAATTTCTGTTTACAAAAAAACATTGATTTTAGCATCACGTTTGTGTAGTCATTTTTAATCTAGCATTGATATCTTTTAGAAGTAGAGGCTATCCCTACTAATGAAATTCACAGTGTTGGGTTTAAGTGGAATAGTAAGTAGTTCCTGGTGGATAATACATGAGGCAAATTTACTTTTTTCTTAGTTCAGCTGAGCATTGAGATGTTTGAGTTTATTTTTCATGTAGGTCTTCCTATGAGGTGGAGAGATTACAAAGTAATGAATCTGCAAATGCCAAAAATTTAGTGAGAATGCAATTTTTAAAAAGGATACGTAATTGTGGTTGATTAGATAAAAATTATTTTTGAAATAGTTGGACAGTATTTGGGTTATGTTTATCCTTTTATAAGAATTCTAATATTTAAATATTTTAGAAACTATTGAATTTAATAGAAGAACTGAAAAAAAAACTGATAAATGAAAAAAAAGAGAAGTTAACATTGGAACTTAAAATTCGAGAAGTTACACAGGAATTTACTCAATATTTGGCTGAACGTGAGGCTGACTTTAAGTAAGTTGTTTCTTTGATGATTTAGTAAAAACTGAGAATTTCATTGCCTTGTTTCCTTTTCTTGCTTTCTGAGTTCTCATTTCTTTTCAGTAGTTTGAAAATAGCTTTTACTAATCGTCTTACATGAAGTTTGTTTTAATCTGTACTAGCCCTTGGCAGTGTAGAATTCTGTTCTGTTTTTTAAATGGAACTAATTTGTGTAATGCAGAGAAGCAATGCTTCAGGAACGAGAGATGTCAGAAGAAAATGCTGAATGCCGTTTGGCGATCTTCAAGGAATTGGTTGGTGTATGTGACATTCAGGAAGAACCAAGCAATAGAGTTTGTGCTGTGAAAGTTGAAACTGAGGTATTGTATCTCAAATGCTAGATTTCCAGGGAGAGTTTGATAGCAGGATATAATATGTGGTGGCATTATTGATGAGAAACATTAGTTTAGAATTAACGCAAAATAACTCTTTTTTTTTTTTATTATACTTATATCTGTTTTGTTAGGAATGTTAATGCAAATTGTTTTGATATTGCTTGAGTCATTATATGGACTGACAAAGAGGTTCAGTGTTTTTAATTATAAGAAACCTTCCCCAGCTTAGTCTTAAACTTCCAGTTTTTAAATTAGACTATCTAAAGATATAAGGAACTCTAAAAGGAGTAATTTACTTACTGTTTTGATTACCACAAAAATATTTGTTCTTACTGAATAATTACAGCTTCCTAGTTTTAAGGAAAATTTATCCTTTTCTGCTGTTTCCTCAGAAAACTGACTAGGTTTTCTTGGGTTTTCTAGGTTTTTTTGTTGTTGTTGTCACTTTTTAAATAGTTACGTTAATTTCAAAGTCAGAATTAGAGAGAAAGAAGGAACTATCTCCCATCTGCTGGTTCACTTCCCAAATGCCTCCAACAGCCAGAGGGTGTGCCAGGCTAAACCAGTCCCCTGGAACAGCATCTGGGTCTCCCAGATGGGTGGCAGGAGGTGGCCCAAGTGCTTTGGCCATCTTGCTTTGACTGCTTTGTGGAGTGCATTGGAGGGAGCTGCACTGGAAGCAGAGCAGCCAGGACTCAAGCAGGCCCCTATAGTGTGGAAATCCAGTGTTGGAAGCAGTGGCTTAACGTGGTGCACAGGGCCGCCTGCACCACTTGCTTGCTTTGTCGTCACTCAGTTCAGGGACCTGTGACAGTGATGTCTAGACTCTTGCTGTCATTTCACCATTCTGTGTCACTGCTATGATTTGGAATTGAACTGAGTTGTTTAAATGAAGATTAGTTTTCTTGGCTATTCTAACATAGTCTTTTAAGTATCATTATTTATTTGAGATGATACCTAACTAACTTACCATAATTGTATAATTTTCACTGTTTCGGACATTTTCCCTGTGACATTTTAATGAGGAAAAATGATTCTGTTCCTTAAAAAATCAGTAGTAGAATGAAATTTTTTTTTTTCCATTGGGGGCTTCTATATGATTTGCCTAAAAGGCTATCATAAGTTTTTGGCTGTTTCTAAAGCTCTGTGTATTATGTGGTAACACGTCAGGGTGAAACCCAGGGTTAACATTAGGCATGTGGTTTTTGCTGTTTTTAGGAAGCACATAATTATGTAGGATTTGAAGATATTATTGACTCTCTTCAAGATGATGTCACTGATATTAAGAAACAGGCTGAAATTGCTCACTTATGCATTGCATCTCTTGCTGATCCCCAGGAAGCCATGGCTTGTTTTCAACTAAAGTTAAGTCAAGTTAAAACTGAATTAGATAAAATTAAAGAAGAATTAATCAAAACCAAAGAAGAGTTAAAAAAGAGAGAGAATGGTAAGTAGATGTATTTTACTCCTTTGTAGATATTATAAACATATAAAATCTGATAAATATAAGAGAATTACACAACTTATTTATTACAGTGACCAGGAAATTCCTTAACCTAGGGTAGTAAGTTTTAGTATGTAATCATTTATATGAATTTATACAAATTTGCTACAAGAAATATATTTGACCATCACGTATTTCACTAGTTTTTGGGAAATAGTTAGTTTTAAAGGCAGAAAGCACTCCCATCTATTAGTTTACTCCCTAAATGCACACAACAGCCATAGGAAGGCTTGGTCTGTGGCTGCGTATTGGCATTCAATCCAAATTTCCATTAGGTGACAGGAACGTAATGGGCCTGTCTACAGCTCCCTCCCAGAATCTGCATGACTAGGAAGCTTGAATCAGTCCCAGGTTCTCCCATGTGATAGAAAGGTTTCTGCCATCTTAACCTATAGGTCAAGGACTTTTCAAGAGAAAGTATTAGCTTTTTCCGTAAATGAAGAAATTATTCTTCCATATTCTTTATGCATTCTAGTGTAGGAGATTATGCTCTTGGCTTACAAGTTTGAAATAGACTAACTCCTATGGGGTGGCTGAAGCTAGATTGGAGGTTTGTTCTGTCTTTGAGGATATCTTACATTTGTAGGAGGGTACTTCAAAATTTTAACGGAAAAAGGAAAAGAGAAAGTCTGTATTGAAGTAAAAGTTTTTGAAATACAGATAGTTTTTTTCATAATACTCATTTTCCATTAGTGGTTTTGAAGTATCTTTCTGTATGATTAGTTGCAACATTTGGAGTTGGAGAAAATTGGATAAAATCATCTTCCCTTTTCTGTGTAATACTAGATGGGTAGAGAAACAGCCGGTAAGTGATGCTTCTGCCTTTGGAGTGGACCAGGAAAGCCCTGACTCTGTCTCTTCTCTGGTGTCATGCCAGTTCTCTACTACTTAACGTGTCACTCATTTTTATCCTGGGTTTTGAAAGTATCATTTTTCTGAAACATTATTCTCTTGTAAGACGAATGCTGTGCCTTTGTAATGCTGTCAAAATTCTTTTTCCTGAATGTAATGCTGATAAAAGTGTCCACTATAGAAACTTGTGTTTCATGAGTTTAGTCATCGTTTCTTAGATATGAACTTATTTTCAAAATTCTTTGTTTTTTCAGAATCAGATTTATTAGTCCAAGGGCTGAAGAAATCTAGTAAGGTAATACTTTAAGCTTTTTTATTTCTTTGTTTTGATGAGGAGTAGAAGAGTACAGTTTATTACTACAAATGTTTATTTTAAAACCAATTACAGAAAAAGTAATGAAGACGGTGATAACAAAATTGAGAAGTCTAAGTGCCTTCACCTTTATACTGCTTTTCAGTGATGGTCATTGGGAAGATTCTATAAGCCTTATGGGAAATTTGTGGACATATATAGAAGGATACATATGTCTTAAAAAGTTTGCATAAGTAGAGTGATTTTCTGCTTTGCTTTCTTCCTCTCTAAATTATGTCTTGCAAATTATTCTAAAGCAATACCTACAGATATGTATCCTTCCTTTACTGAATTCATTAAAACCAACAATAAAAAGGGAGTCCAGTGTTGTATTACCACCGGCTAAGTCTCCCTGCATTGCTGGTATCTTATGTAGGAGCCAGTTTACGTCACAGCTGCTCTGCTTCCAGTTCAGCTTCCTTCTGATATTCTGGGAAGGCAACAAAAGATGGCCCAAGTGCTTGGGCGCCTGTGAGCCATATGGGACACCTCGATGGAATGCCTGCCATCTGGCTTCAGTTTGACCCAACCCATTTTATTGGCCATTTGGAGCATTAACCAATGGATGGGAGATCTCTCTCTGTCCAAGCAGCATCTTAGCCACTGTCCACATGTGTATTCCCTTAACTCCTTATTACTTGTGTTATATATATATGTATGTGTATATATGTATGCATGTATACAGACATACACATATATAAAACCCACTACCTTATGACCTAATGTTATTTTATCTGCATGTTCTGAAATTTGCATATTTTATGATGTAAAATGGCAATAATGTCAAACTTCTCACAGCCTATGCGGTCTGGGGTTTGAACAAGCTCCATCCCTCAGTCAGCAGGTTTTAAAGTTTCTGGGACTGCAGCAGAGGTGAGTGTCAGGTGGCACTGTCTGCTTTTGAGTTATTTACTCAGCACTAATGAATGCTTGCACGCGTATTGGAGTTTATTGTTTGAGGCTGCTTACTGCACAGTTGGTTGTGCGAAGAGATTTCCGAGGAAAGGTGAAGTTCTTCTGGGAAACTAGATCACCAAGCAAAGTTAATCTTCTCTGAGAAACAGATCTGTTAGTGTGAATGAATTTGATGATCAGTCATTGAAAATCCCACCAAAGATAAAAGTGATTACTCACTGTAAAGAGTTTCTTTAATAAAACATTGTCTTCTACTTTTATTTGTATTATTTTTAGATTTATATTTATTTGAAAGGCAGAGTTATAGAAGGAGAGAACAAAGGAGAGAGAGATCTTCCATCCTCTGGTTTATTGCCCAAATGGCTGCAGTGGCCATTGCTGGGCCAGTCCACAGCCCAGAGCCAGGAGCTCTGGGTCACCCACAGATGCCCAACTGCAGACATCCAAGCCCTGGACCATCCACTGCTTTCCCAGCTGCATACCAGGGAGCTGGGTTGGAAGAGGAGGAGCTGCGACTTGAACTGGTGCCTCTAGGGGAACTGGTGCATCAACCGTGCCTACTGGCCGCAGCAGCATCCCCTAAAACACTGTTTGCTACTGTGTCTTGAAATTGTATGTTATAACTCTATCATCAACCTTCTGTAACTCACTGAGAATTCGCTTGATTTATGTTGAATTTAGAGTTCTGTGAATAACCTTGAAGTGTACAGAGGTTCTCATTAGACACGAATTAGCTCTATGTTACTAAAAGCTTTTGAGGTAAAATTACTTTAATAATTATTCACCATGATTATTGGGAGCACTCCCTGTTTGGAAGTGAGGATGTGCAGTCATCAAGGAATGAGAATCTAATAAGACAGATGTGTCGATGGCAAACTGGATCATAAAAACGAAGAGAGGCTGTGAGGGAGGGAGAAGGGAAGAGAAGGATACTTGCATATGCAAAGATAACATGAGCCATTCCTTTTTTCTGGCCTTTCCTTGATTGTTCTAGGTAGTTTCAAGTAATTAGCATTGACTAATATAAACTGTAAAGCTTGTGGAAAATCTCAGCATGAATCTGTAAAGTTTTTTAATCTGTAAACAAGGTTTGATTCTCATTTGCATGAAGTCATACATCGTAAAATTTCTTTTAACCCTAAGTATGTATTTTCCTAAATTTTTAAAATTTCAATTTCCCATTAGTAATTCTAGAAGTTGCTATATGTTTCAGAGTTTTGGAGAATCTTATTATAATGCTGTCTTCCATTTTCACCTTCATAAACTCAGCATGCCGAACTTGGCTGAAAACACAAAATGACTCATTCATATTCCACTGTACTGAGCTTGTGACTTCTGTGGGCATGGTGTCTCCTCGTACAGTGGCAGGATTCTAAGATGGGGCATCGGGCAGTGTCCTGAACCTTAGCATTCCCAGAGAAAGGGAAGACAGCCTGAGGACCATCAAATTATTTCTACTACATTCTATGAAAATTTGCTAATACAGCCAAGACTCCATCTCTAGGTGGCAACACCAACAATGAATATGCAACTGGCTTTAAATGTGCATAACTGTAGTGCATGTTCAAAGTCCTGGACTGTTTTTAGAGATTTCCGATCTGATAGATTTGTGGTAGAGTGCAATAATCTTTTTTTTTTTTTAAAGATTTATTTTATTTATTGGAAAGTCAGATATACAGAGAGGAGGAGAGACAGAGAGGAAGATCTTCCGTCCGATGATTCACTCCCCAAGTGAGCGCAACAGCCGATGCTATGCCGATCCAAAGCCAGGATCCAGGAACTTCTTCCGGGTCTCCCACACGGGTGCAGGGTCCCAAGGCTTTGGGCTGTCCTCGACTGCTTTCCCAGGCCATAAGCAGGGAGCTGGATGGGAAGCAGAGCTGCCGGGATTAGAACCGGTGCCCATATGGGATCCCAGGAGTTCAAGGCAAGGACTTTAGCTGCTAGGCCATGCCGCCGGGCCTGAGTCCAATAATCTTTTAAAGAAATTCTCTAGATAATTCTTAGAATGGTTTACCTTTGAGAAATGAGATCTAAGTTTCTCCCAGTTTTGACCTATCATGGGCGAGCCTGGAGAGGGTGAGTGATAACTCCCATCTTTTAGCCTTGCAATAGGCTTGCACACTTTTTAATCTTGACTGGCTTATTGCTAGGAATAGTTCTTTGAAAGGATTTGTGTTTTTGTGGTTAGTAAATTCATATTCTACAGCTAATTTTTTTCCTTTTCAATTATGTTTTAGGATGGATCGGTAGTTCTTGACTCTTGTGAAGTATCATCAGAAAATGATCAAAGCACTCGATTCCCAAAGCCTGAGTTAGAGATTCAGTTCACACCTCTGCATCCCAACAGAATGGCGGTGAAGCACGCTGGTTGTGCTACACCAGTGACAGTTAAGATTTCCAAGGCTCGGAAGAGGAAGAGCAATGAAATGGAGGAGGCAATAAATTGCTTATCTGACGGGCAAACTTAACAAATAATTCTTACTGAGCTCAGTCAGACAACATAGTTGAGCTTTGCTGCCCTATCTTCGTGTTGATAAGCCCTGCTCTCATAGACCAGCATATTCATTTATGGTCTTTTTTTTTTTTCTTATTCAAGATTTATTTATTTGAAACGGTTACAGAGAGAGAGAGATTTTATCCACTGGCTTATTTCTTGAACGGCCACATTGTCAGGGCTGGACCAGGCTGGGTGGGGGACATAAGCACTTGAACCATGCTGCCTTTCCAGATGCATTAGTGAGAGCTGGACCCAAATACAGCAGTCAGTAGTCAAACCAGCACCCATGTGGGATGCTGGCATGGCAGGTGCTGGCTATGCCCCCTTGCTGGCCCCAGTTATGGCAATACCTTTAAAGCATATCTCTCTAGTTTAATCATACTGAGACAAAAAGCTATGAATATTAAAATTTATAGCATATTATTTGTTTCATTTAGACTGAAGGCCCAGTGATGATATATTTTGTTGCAGAGCTGTTTTTGTAAATTGGTCCTGTTCAAAAGGATTGATATAGAAATTTTAAAAAAAGAAAACAGAATTGCTATGTTTGCTTGAGTAATAGTTTTTGTCAATAAACTAAGATTTTAGGTCTCTGTGATTGTAGCAAGTTTTGGGAAATGCTTGTTCAATCAGCCTCTGTTACGATTTGTGCTTTTCTATAGTTGCAGGCCAGGAACTACTTCGTCCTCCTTAGCGTGGCTCTTTGGTTATAGGGCTGCCCCCGTGCGCTACACTAGCCATGCAGATTTGACAAGTCATATCAGCTTCATGCTGCTCAGTTTGCTCCTTTTCAAAATAATGGAAATATTCAAATAGGTTACCTTTCACTCTGCATATAAAAGAGCTTGCTTTGTTGAGGATATGTGAGAAAATAACTGAGTAAGATGTCATGCCTAGGTGGTACAGAAGAAAGATTATAGTATTTCCTGATTTGCACATGTGCCTGTATATCCACTGGAGTTTTGAGTTTTGCTTTTGATAGTCAAATGTAAATAAGAGATCCTGGACATAGATGCTAGAAAATTTGGGAATTTTAGGTGTATTGCTATGTAGTATTTGAAAGATGAATCTGAAATAAAACACGTTATGCCTTTTATACTTCTCAGGTACTATTTATGATGTATGTGAAAAATTCCCATCTTCTCACGGGACTGCTAAGCTTCAACACAATTGACACTTTGGCATGGATACCTAGGGGGCGGGGGTGCTCATTGCATGGGTAACCTTAGCCTCTGCCCAGTGGTGGCCAAGAACAGCTTGCTGTTCCAGGCAAATCAAAGTATTTCTAGACATTCCTCGTGTCACCTGAGGTCAAAATCACCCTCAATTACAAACCACTATTTTAAATGGCAATACATGTGTAGTATTTTATGGATTTCCTTTTCTGAGTCTAGAGAAGCAGCACTTTGTCAGGAAGTTAACCCTTGGTCTCATTCATTATTTGTAGGACTTTGTGAAATGTGAGAATAAGAAGAATGCTACTCCCAGAAGTAATTTGGACTTCCCTGTTTCAGAGCATAGAAATTCTTCCATCAAAAAAGAACAGAAGGTTTGTCTTCATTGTCAAGAACATTTCTGTAACTTTAACTTATGTATATTTAAACCAGGAGATAAATAAAGATAGCAAATTCTGATCAGTACTTATCTAGAATGCCAGGTGTGCCCGGTATAACTCAGTTATCTTCCCTCTCCTGGGGGCTGTCTCTGCTTGGGAAGGAACCTAAAGCATTTGATCAATACGGGCACTGCTGATGTCATACGTGCCCGGTGAGGCTCCTCTTGCGTTTCTACACGAGAATTCATAACCTATCTGTGGCCTCTTTAATTCACCTGCAGCCATCACTTGTTTCCTCTGGCATTCCTCCTCAACAGTAACAAAAACTCTTCGTTTATTAGGTTTCCATACGTCCATCACCTAAGAAAACATACTCTTTACGGAGTCAGGCACCCACGATAGATGTAAACTTGACCACTAAGAAAAAAGAAGGAACATTTCAGAAATTTGGAGACTCCTTACAGCGTTCTCCAACAATTCTTCAGTCAAAAGGTTTGTAATGCATGGTGATCTTTCCATGAGATGTAGAGTACATTCTCATCTCTCATGAGCACATAGCCTCAACAGCTGCTTAGCGGATATCGCACTTTAAACAGGCCTGGTCCTGCATTGTGTACAATGAGAAGAAGTAGTTGAAATGATGAAATAGCCAGGTGTTTGCTGACAGTGCAGGAGAAAGGCTTTACCACCTGCGGAGACCCAGTAAAGGACAGGAGTGTGGATGCAGTTTGAGGCAGCAGTAGGTGTCCTGCTCGTGGCAGGTGGAAAGCCCTTCGCGGGGGAGCGTGGACGATGAGGTGTTTTGGGGATTAGACGAGTGGAGCACTAGTATGAACTGGACACCAGGGGTGGGGAGAATGGGCAGGGTAGGGAAAGGGCCTGGCAGTGGGAGACAGTTAACTCAGTGAAACGGATTGTGTGATTAATATTTGCTATGAAAAACGACCCAGAGCTTCTCAAACGTCTTGCTTAGGTGCCCTTTAACTTTGAATAATCATTTTCTTTGTACGGTTATTTACAAAAATCACTCTGACCATTAGAACCTAAGGTGAAAGGACCATGGAAAGATTTGCTTGTGAAAGTCTAAAGTTCCAAAAATATGTCATCATTAGAAGGAATATGGTGTCATCTGGAACCTGTTTTGAGCTAGTCAGTGTCACTCTTTCCGGTGAAGATTGAAAACACCCTGATGTGTTCCTACAAGTCAGCTTCGTGTTCATCCACAGTTTGGGGGATTCAGATTTGTGAGGCCTCTTGGCTGTCCTTTTTTAAAGATTTATTTTTATTATTTTTTTATTGGAAAGGCGGATGTACAGAGAGGAGGAGAGACAGAGAGGAAGATCTTCCGTCCGATGATTCACTCCCCAAGTGAGCGCAACGGCCGATACTATGCCAATCCGAAGCCAGGAGCCTCTTCCGGGTCTCCCACGCGGGTGCAGGTTCCCAAAGCTTTGGGCCGTCCTCGACTGCTTTCCCGGGCCACAGGCAGGGAGCTGGAAGGGAAGCGGGGCTGCCGGGATTAGAACCGGCGCCCATATGGGATCCCGGGCGTGCTAGGCGAGGACTTAACCACTTGCGCCACCGCGCCGGGCCCGGCTGTCCTTTTTTAATTAAAAATTTTTTGTGAGATAACACATTCTCATGTTCAATTATAGCCAGAGACTCAGCCCCACTAAATGGCTGAACAAACAGCAAAATGATCATAGTTCAGCAGGACCACAGGCAAGGGGGATAACCATGAACTTTTAGATACGGAGCGTCAAAACTATCAGAGTATGCCTGACAGATTCAATACAGTTTGACAAAACATACTGTATTCGTAGCAAACCCTTCTCTTTTTTCTTAAGAATTTGTTTTACTTTTATTTGAAAGGCAGAGTTACAGCAAGAGGGAGAGATGGATCTGCCAGGCTGATTCATTCCCTAGAGGCCACAATGGCAGCAGCTATTCCAGGTCTCCCGGGTGGGTGCAGGGGCCTAACGACCGGAGCCCTCTCCACTGCTCTCCCAGGCCTTCAGCAGAGAGCAACCAGGACATGAACTGGTGCCCATGTAGGGTGCTGGCACTTGCAGGCAGAGGATTGGGCAACTAAGCCATCACACCATCCCCGATGTTCACTGGACACCTTCACACATGAATACTGAAGTTCATCTAGTACCTTACTATTTTAAATTGTGCATAGTTGACTGGTTATGAGTTTACTGTTGCATTAACCTCTTTCAAGTGACAAACGATTTAAAGATGATTGTGTTACAAATTATCATGCCGTTTTATGTAGGCCCCAGTCTCCCAAGGATTAACTCCACAGCACAGCTTGTTTCTCAAGGGTGTAACAGGAAAGGCAATCATGGCCTGATACATTTAGCCTGTGGCTTGACTGCAATCTCCTTCCTTCCTGCTTCCCCTTGTTGCATGTCCTTGGGGGAGCTTAGGTGTGGCTTAGCAATCTCCCTCCTTATTGTTTCCCCTTGTTGCATGTCCTTGGGGGAGCTTAGGTGTGGCTTAACCATTGGGAGGATCCTGGGAGGGGCCAAGCAGACTATAAAAGATGCAGCTTGACTTCAAATAAACGGCATTCGGCATTCTCCTCACACGAATGACCCACTGTGTGTTGTGTGTTGTCTGTCTTGTCTGTCTCATAACCCTAGTCCCTCCGCTCGGGGTAAGTGGCGACGCGGGCGTTGCCAACATCTGGAGGTCCCGATCTGGAGATCGAGAAAGAGAGGATACACGACGAAGGGTCGTCCCGGGAAGCTGGTCAGCGGATAAGTGGGACGTATTGTAAGACTTTCCTAAACTGGTAGGAGAGGGAGTTTTCTTTTGAAATACAGTTTGGTTTAAGATTTATTGGGAAATATAGTAGGTTTTAGTCTTATTTTGAAACACAGTTTGGTTTAAGATTTGTTGTGAAATACAGTTAGGTTTAGCCTTATTTTGAAGTATTGTTGGATCTTGGTGTTTCATTTGCCTTGCGAAAAAGATGGGTTCTGCCTTCTCCAAGGATAAATTGGCTGCTGAGCTTGAAGAACTTTTACATCAACTGGGGAAGCCAGTTAAAACTAGGATGATTAGAAATTTTGTTAAAGCCGTTCGATCCAGTAGTCCTTGGTTTATTGTTTCAGGGAGCCTGAGTATCCCTGATTGGGAACAGGTTAAGGCTAATTTACAATCCTGCTTACAAAAGGACCCAGATTTCCCTATTACCAACTTTTCTTTGTGGCGCTTAGTCCGTGATTCTTTATCTAGTGATAAGGTGGAAATTAAAAAACAGTTAAAAGAAGTGCAGACTACTTTTGAAGAAATCCAGGAAAGGGAGGTTCTGCGGTCTGTGGAAGCCTCAAGTGAGGCCTCGAATGAGACCTCGAGTGAGGCCACCCTGAGTGAGGCCTCTTCTTTAGAGGAGAGTGAAGCTGACTCTTGGGGGAATGAAGCCTCTTCTTCAGAAGAGAATGAGGCCTCTTCTTCAGTAGTGAGTGAGAACAAATGAGATGAGGAGAAGATTCTCTTAAAGCAAGAAATTAGGGACATTAAAAGAAAATTAAAGAAGGCGGGAATAGATAAACATTTCTCTGGCAAATTATCCAATTCACGGCAACCACCATATGCCCCTAATTTTGTGACCCCTACCACTCCTGAGGAGGAAGCTGTGGGTCATTCACCCAATAAGTATCCCATGCGGCCCTGGAGTGATAGCCCCACTGATCAGCCAGTGGGCGGGGTTCGATGTTTCCCAGTAATAGAGGTCCCAGTTCGAGGGGGTCCCCCTCGCCGGGAGCATCATCCCCTTCAATTTAAAGACCTCAAAAATATAAAGCAGGCTGTTAAAGATTATGGTGCCCAGGCACCCTTTACTCTGGCACTAGTAGAGTCCTTTTCAAGTTTGAATCTTACTCCTAGTGATTGGATGCAATTATGCCGTTCCGCTCTGGATGGCGGTGATTTTCTCCTATCGAGAGGGGACTTTCAGGATAGGTGCAGAAATTTTGCTGAGCAGAATGCAGCTGTGGGACATGCAGATCGAAGCCTTGAAATGCTTACTGGCACTGGACCTTTTGAAGGCATCCAACAACAAGTTAATTATGATTTAGGAGTTTATGCACAGATAACAAATGCAGCCCTTGGAGCCTGGAAGGCTTTACCTAACGCTAATACAGGAGACCAGCTTTCTAAGGTCTTGCAAGGCCCTGCAGAACCTTTTCAAGAATTTGTGGACCGTATTATGCAGGTTGCTACTAAGATCTTTGGTAACCTAGAACCAGCTATGTCAGTAATTAGACATATAGCTTTTGAGAATGCCAATAAATATTGCCAGGATGCTCTTCGGTCCCATAGAGATAAGTCTCTGCATGATTACCTTAAAATTTGCAGACATATTGATTCCACCCATGCCCTTGGGCAAGTGATAGCAGCTGCTGTTCAATACCCTCAGCCCCACCCTAGGGCGCGTCCTAAAGCCTGTTTCGGATGCGGACAGCCTGGACATTTTAAAAAACAGTGTCCTAAAATTCCGCGGCAAGGAAGATCACCCCCCACAATCCTTGCCAGTCCCAGATATCTGTAGCAGATGCCATAAAGGCTATCATTGGGACAGCAATTGTAGGTCCAGGTATGATGCCCAAGGCAATCCCTTATCGGGAAACGGGGTCAGGGGCCCGCTCCGGGCCCCCCAACCTCAGGTGTACGGAGCCCAGCAGACACCTGTAGCTTCTGGAACAGCACCAACTCCTTTCAGAGTCCCGCTCCCACGGCAAGGAATGCAGACATTTCAACTCTCCTCAGAGCAACACCAGGTAGCGCAGGACTGGACCTCTGTGCCGCCTCCGGAGAGGTATTGACCCCACTCCTGGGGCCCCAGCAGATAAAGACAGGAGTCAGGGGCCCCTTGCCTAAGAATACCTTGGGCCTGATCCTAGGAAGAAGCAGTGCTACCATGCATGGAATCAGAGTACTCCCAGGAGTGATAGATGAGGATACCCCCGCAGAAATAGAAGTCATGGTAGAATCAGCCAAAGGCACTATCATCATTCCACCAGGAGCGAGATTTGCCCAGCTGATCTTGATCCCTAAGGTTCCAACAGACAACCCTATTCATAAAAGAGATAGACAAGGAGGCTTTGGTGATTCCGGCCCCTTGGCATGTTGGGTCTCCGACATGCAAACCCGACCTACCTTGCAGTTAGAGATAGAAGGGATAAAATTCACAGGATTACTTGATACTGGGGCAGATACTACAGTTATATCCCAGGCAATGTGGCCAAGCTCCTGGCCGTTAGAGGCCACCCCAACCATTCTCCAAGGGATAGGAACTTCTCAACCACAGAAAAGTGCTAGGTTGTTAAGGTGGAAGGATCAAGAGGGTCATTCAGGAATTTTCCAGCCATATGTTTTACCACATATTCCCATCAACCTGTGGGGACGAGATTTGCTGAGTGCCATGAATGTTGTGTTGACCTCTCAGCCTGTGCCAAATATGCTTAATAGACAAGGATACTTTCCTGGAAAGGGCTTGGGCAGACATCTTCAAGGTGACCCCCAACCAGTCTGTGATAAAGAGATTGAAGTTCGTAGCCCAGGGGATAGAACAGGGTTAGGACATTTTTTGCAGGGGCCATTGTAGAGCAGCCTCGTCAGTTAGAGGAGCCCATTAAATTAACATGGAAAACAGATGAACCTGTTTGGGTTGAACAATGGCCCCTTTCAAGCAAAAAATTAGAGGCTGCAATTGAATTGGTAAAGGAGCAGCTTGAGGCTGGACATATTGTTCCATCCACCTCTCCTTGGAACACCCCAATTTTCGTTATTAAAAAGAAAAATGGCAACTGGAGGCTTTTACAAGATTTACGTGCAGTAAATGCTGTCATGGCCCCTATGGGGGCCACGCAACCTGGTTTGCCATCTCCTGTGGGAATACCAAAAGATTGGCATATGCTTGTGTTAGATTTAAAAGACTGCTTTTTCTCCATTCCCTTGCACCTGGAAGATGCTCCGCGTTTTGCCTTTACCTTACCGTCCATCAATCTAAAAGCGCCTTCCCAGCGTTTCCATTGGGTTGTCCTCCCTCAGGGGATGATGAACAGTTCTACTATTTGTCAGATCTATGTGGATAAGGCCTTAAAAAGAATTAGATCACAATTTCCAAATATCTATTTGATCCATTATATGGATGATCTTTTGATCGCGGCTGAAACTCGTTCCATCCTATCCTCAGCAGCACAATGTATTTATCAGGCTTTAGCCACAGCCGGATTGGTTGTTGCCCCGGATAAAATTCAGACAGATTTTCCTTATCAGTATTTAGGCCATCAGCTTTTGCCAACTGGTGTCACCCCTCAGAATTTGACCATCAGATTAAGTGATGTGAAAACTTTGAATGATTTGCAGAGTTTGTTAGGTGATATTAATTGGATCCGACCAATTTTGCATATTTCTACTGGGCAACTCAAGCCCCTTTTTGATATTCTTAAAGGTGATCCAGATCCTTCATCACCCAGATAACTGTCCAAAGAAGGCAGGGAATGTCTGCAGCTAGTCCAGCATGCCATTCAGAATGCTCATGTCAGTTATGTGGATTATAAGGCGCCAATGCGGTTGTTGGTTTTTCCTTCCAATCACGCGCCTACAGCAGTGTTTTGGCAGACTGGACCTATATATTGGGTCCACTCCCCAGCATCCACTGGACAAATTGTGCAATCCTATCCCACTGCTGTTATATCTTTGTTGTATAAGGCATGCAAGATCAGCCTGCAGATTTTAGGGAAATATCCTGATTTCATCTCCATTCCCTATGATTCCCAACAGGTGGCGTGGCTACAAAATAATATTGATGATTGGTCTGTCTTTTGTGCCACGGTTTCTTCTCAGTTAATTAATCATTATCCTTCCCATCCCTTAGTGCAGTTTTTCAAAAGACATCCGGTTGTTTTTCCCAATCGCACCCTTAAAGTTTATCTAGAAAAAATAAAGAAAGGGGATGTAGCCGAACACTGCAGCTCTCCCCATTCCCTACTGGCATCCGCCATCTATGTGTTAAATTTTTTAACTGTCACCAATGATGTAGTTCCTGCAGAGCGCCATTGGCTACGCTCTGCTAATGAGAATAAAGGCCAAGTAAAATGGAAAGATCTGGCCACAAATAAATGGCGGGGACCAGACCCAGTACTAACATGGGGGCGAGGCTCCGTTTGTGTTTTTCCTCAGGATGAAGAAACGCCGAGATGGGTTCCCGAGAGACTTACACGACAAATCTCCCTGGCTCCAACTCAGCATGATCCCACTCCGAATGATGTTCTTGCAGGATAAAAGCCATTGGGAGGAGGACACCCTGACAGCAGTGGTGCAACTTCCTGGTATCCTGCCCATGGGAAATGCAGATCTTCAGCTACTACCTCAATTTAACATCATATACGTGTTACCCCCGTGAAATGGCATTCAACTGAGAGCAGGGATGTTATAGGAATGGAGTGGAGTCTTAGCCATGGGATTAATGGCTACAGCCATGTTTGCAGTACTGTTTACTCCTCTTTGCCACCTAGGCAACAAGCCCTGGAGCAGGTCATCATTTGAACTATGATGACTTTAGCTGTGGAAAATCCTAGAGCTCAATTCTAGTTGAGCATGATGTGTAATGGGCAGCCAGAGACGGGTAAGATCTGGCAGAGCTGATGACCAACCTAAGACAGGGATCCCACGTGCCCCGGGTGGGGCTCCCCATGACGGGTAAGGCATCAACTGACTGCTGGACAACCTAAGACAGGCGTCCATTAAAAAACAAAAAAGGGGGAGATATAGGCCCCAGTCTCCCAAGGATTAACTCCACAGCACAGCTTGTTTCTCAAGGGTGTAACAGGAAAGGCAATCATGGCCTGATACATTTAGCCTGTGGCTTGACTGCAATCTCCTTCCTTCCTGCTTCCCCTTGTTGCATGTCCTTGGGGGAGCTTAGGTGTGGCTTAGCAATCTCCCTCCTTATTGTTTCCCCTTGTTGCATGTCCTTAGGGGAGCTTAGGTGTGGCTTAACCATTGGGAGGATCCTGGGAGGGGCCAAGCAGACTATAAAAGATGCAGCTTGACTTCAAATAAACAGCATTCGGCATTCTCCTCACACGAATGACCCACTGTGTGTTGTGTGTTGTCTGTCTTGTCTGTCTCATAACCCTAGTCCCTCCGCTCGACTTGGAGACTTGGAGCTCGGGGTACGTGGCGACGCGGGCGTTGCCAACAGTCTTCTTACAGGTAGGATTGTTGATTGATGAGGTTATTCTGAGAAATTGCTGGTCTCCTGTCGGGCCAGGTCTAGATACGCAGTTCTAATAGGAATCGCTCAGAATGATGTATTCACAGCTTTGATCGCTTCAGCCTTTGCTTGTGTGTGACTATATTACGTACATTCGGCCTGGCGTGCCCAAGTAGAACCGTGACCTGTTTGGAGTTAACTTTCAAATAAGTCTTTGAATTCCTACTTGAAAAAGTTGATTCACAAAAGGCACCGTGTGAAGTGCTCACTGATCCAGGCAGCCTTCTTGTTTCCTGATTTGATTTTTGTTTTGTTCAGCTCAGAGTATACCTACGAATGTCAAATCTGGACAACGCCTTTGCTCATGTAACCAAGACACAAGTGGAGACGTTGCTGCTTAGTGTCTTCCGGGACATGGTCGTAGTGTTTCGAGCAGACTGTTCAATATGCCTTTACAGTATTGAAAGAAAATCAGATGGGTGAGTATGCGTGTAGCATAGGAAAAGTCATTTTTTTTGCTCCTCTCTAATTTTGCCTCTCTAGATTGTGTTTTCTCAAGAGTTACTATATTGGGCCCGGTACGATAGCGTAGTGGTTAAGGTCCTTGCCTCGAACATGCCTGGGAATCCATGTGGGCACCGGTTCTGGTCCTGGCAGCCTGCTTCCCATCCAGCTCCCTACTTGTGGCCTGGGAAAGCAGTTGAGGATAGTCCAGAGCATTGGGACCCTGCACCCATGTGGGAAACATGGAGGAAGCTCCTGGCTCCTGGCTTCGGATCGGTGCAGCACCCCCCATTGCAGCCACTTGGGGAGTGAATCATCGGATGGAAGATCTTCCTCTCCATCTCTCCTCCTCTCTGTACATCTGCCTTTCCGATAAAAATAAATAAATCTTTCAAAAAAGTTACTATATCTTTATACTTTTTTGGATGTCAAAAAACAAGTAATTTTAATTACTATTATTTTACTTAGTAACTGACAGAACAAAAGGAAATGCTAACTCCTTCAGCTACTTAACTGAATTTAAAAAAAGAAAACCTAGTTTTTTAACTCTCAGGGACTGAATTTTTATCACAACTTCAGACTGAGTGCTGACTGCCTTAGTCTTGGGAGTCACCGGGGAGGCTGGAGGGCGCCCTGCGGCCTCGCACCTGGGGAGAATGCAAGCTGTGCTTGGTTTATTTCCACCGTCCTGGAGGGGGGAGAAACGAAACCCTGTTGTTACTACCTGTTGCCCGAGAACTCTTGGCATCCGGTCAGCTTGCATCGTTTGGACTGCAGCTCTTGAATCTTGCTTTCTTCTGATATTTTTTTGTATGTCTGTTTTTGTTGAACCAGTTATAAAGTACCCGGTGGCTGTAGTAGCTCAGTGACTGGAAACTAGCACAGCGTTAACACTTCAGACGTGTCAGCTTTAGTGATGGAACCCTCGTCCTCTCTGGATCAGCTAGGGTTTTTTTTCCCGTTAAATATCTCCACTCTTGACAGCTGCGTTAGGTTTTTTATTTGTTTTAATCTTCTCTCCTACGTCTTACTCTTCCTTTCTTGTCCCATATGTGTTCTTTGGATTCCTCACCCTCTCCAGTTGTGGCTGAAACATCTGCAGGAGACGGTAGGTAGCAGAGATGCAGATCGTCCGTAAAGCATAAGATGCTGATCCTGTCCGTATCAGGAGTGAGCCTGTGAGCAGCGGGAGCCTTCACTTGTGTGCTGTCTCTTGTTTTTGCAGTGTGCACACTTCCGCTGGCATTCAGGTTCTGCAGGAGGTCTCCATGTCACGCTACATCCCTCACCCTTTCCTCGTGGTGTCTGTCACCCTGACGTCAGTGAGCACGGAGAATGGACTCGTGCTGAAAATACCACAGCAGGTACCACTCCGCTGCCAGCGCCGCCTGGGCCTCTCTGTTGGTGATGTTGTAAGCTGATGGGAGTCGCGTTCGGCTCGCAATGCTGACAATCTAATACAGCTTGTGGGGAAATGCAGTTACCACGGTAGGCTAAGCAGAAGTGACTTGTGCATGGTTTTTCAACAACTAATTAAATATATCCTCACTTGTTCTTGTGCTGCATTGGCTGGTACAGAAACAAAAGATTTCTATACCACTTCAGTTGAAACCTAGAAAAAAACTAGAGATGATCTGAGTCAGGAGGGAGAAGATCAAGCAGAGGGAGCAGTAATTCAAAAGCCTACAGATGAACCTAGCGCAAAAACCTAGTGGCTTAAGTCCTCGCCTTGCATGTGCCAGGATCTCGTATGGGCACCAGTTCGTATCGTGGCAGCTCCACTTCCCATCCAGCTCCCTACTCGTGGCCCGGAAAGCAGTCGAGGACGGCCCAGAGCCTTGGGACCCTGAAGCATAGGACAGTCATGTGGTTTGTGGCATGCCGCGGTGACATCCGGGAACCCGCATCTCCTTTAGGAAGGAGAACTTGGCTTCTGCTTGCACCGCTGTCTTCAGCTTCCTCCTGGTGCACACTCTAGAAGCTTCTTTCATTCAAGAAAACAAAATACAGTTCCCGGTTTCTATGCAAGTTCTGCCACTGTAACCAGTTAGTCCCATTTGATAAGGAAAGTTACTTTGCAGAAGGTAAAGAGTGTGTGGGTGGAATGTGTTAGGGTCAACGGTAACTGCTTCTCGGGCCTAGCGCGGTAGCATCAAGGTTGTATAAGCGTATGCCCATATATTGAATGTGATTAAACATAGTAAGTTTTATAAGCATACACTTATATAATTACTGTTACATTTACATATGCTTACATAGCTAACTGTATTGTATAATTAGTTATATAAATACTCCTATTTGATTATAAAATTAAATATATGGAGGTAAGCGGGAATGATAACTTGCTTAAAAATACTTTGTGAAATTAACTCACACAGATGACACAGGTGTGACAAAATCATGATATTTGTGAATTCAGATGAAGGGAATATGCAGCTTTGTGTTGCTGTTCTCCGTTTCATCACGGGTGAAGTCTTCATGTTAGGGACAGAGGGGGAGTCCATGTATTCCAGGTGGAGTGGGCAACCCTTGCCGTCACTGACACTGCATCCCAGAGAGGCCTTGCACGGTGACCTGTGTACCTTGGCAAAGGGCAGATCAAGAAGTGCGTTAAGACAGTGCCCGGGGTGGCGGTTAGACCGTGTGTGACACCGCCTCCCGAGGGAGAGCGTCTGGCTCCAGCCGCCCTTCCCGGCAGCCGTGTCGGTGAAGCAGAGTGAGATGGAGTGGTTCCGGCCGAGGGGCTCTGCCGGTCACGGCCCACGTGCTGGGCTGCACTGAGCAGGCCACGCCCCGGCCATCCGCCTCCGTTCTGCGTCTGCACGCTCTTCTTTTTGCTCTGCCACCTAGCCACATTTTCCGGGTACCAGAGTGCCTACGTTTCCACACACATTTCAAATTCCGTATTTTCTCAATCCTGCAAATTATTGGTTATTTCTCGCGTGTTACAGATTTCTGAGTTTTTAGTTTGCCATTTCCGCGTATATAATCTCTTTCCAGAGACTGGAAGCAGAAAGGAGGAAGAGTCTCTGCCTGGCTGTTTCGCAGATAGGGTGCCCGCTGTGTCCCTGGCTGAGCCCCAAAGGGTGGCGACAGTTCCCAGCTCCTCAGCCACGGAGCAGCAGAGCCCGGGCGGAGTCTGCGTCTCTTCCGTCGGAGTCTTTCCTCCCTTGGTTCGTGGGATGCTCTGCCTCTCTGTTTTCTTACTGCCTCCAGAAGCCCCGATGATGCCCCTGGCTCCTTTGGGCCCCCTGTGGTTGTGTCCCAGGAAACGCAGCCTCACACTTACCTGCTGGCGTGTTCAGCTCGGGCTCAGTCTTTCAAATTTAGTGAAGGAAAAAGAAAAGTTTTTCTTAAATTTCTCTTCTTTTTTAGACTATTCCTCTGTATTTGAAAGGCAGAGTTGAGAGAGAGAGGGAGCTTTTATCTGCTGCCCGAATCCTCAGATGCCCACCACAGCCAGGGCTAGGAACCACAGCCAGGGCTAGGAACCACAGCCAGGGATAGGAACCACAGCCAGGGCTAGGAAGCAGGCCCCCTCTGCCCCCTCCTGGGCATGAGCAGGGACTGGGCTCCAGAGCTGGCACCTCAGTGTGGGATGGCCCAGGGCCCCACGACACCACGCTGCTTCCTAAGCGGCATCCCTCGGTGCTGGCACCAGCTCCTCTAGCGTCTTACCTAGGCCCCCTTACTTTGTTCCTATCACCCGTGTCTACAAGAGCAGCACGTTCTGTTTTTTTCTTGAAATCAAGATGCTGTTAACTTCTTCCATGTAAAAAAAATACTTGACATCTGAGATTTCCTCCAAAGCAATATTTCTCACAAATTGTGTGTTATGCTTAAGCTGGATGAAAGGAATCAATGGGAAGTCAGTTTCTCTAACCTTGCAGGTGGAAATTTTCAACGCCCGTGAAGTCTGCCTCTCCCCAGCAACCCATCCTAATTCAGATTTTTAAAAATTCTTTCCCAAAAGAACCTCCCTCCCCCCTTTTTAAGATTTATTTATTTATTTATGGGAAAGGCAAGATCTGTAGAGAGGAAGATGTTCCATCCGATGGTTGACTCTCCAAGTGGCCACAACAGCCAGAGCTGACCTGATTCAAAGTCAGGAGCCAGGAGCCTCTTCCGGGTCTCCCACGCGGGTGCAGGGTTCCAAGGCTTTGGGCCGTCCTCGACTGCTTTCCCAGGGCACAGGCAGGGAGCTGGATGGGAACTGGAGCAGCTGGGACATGAACTGATGCCCATATAGGATGTCAGCGCATGCAAGGTGAAGACTTCAGCTATTAGGCTACCGCGCCAGACCCAGAACTTTCCTATTTGAGAACATACATAGTAATATGTTTCCTGTTGTACTTTACCTGACTTTCCAAATCCTCCTTACAACATACCATCCACTTAGTTCCCAAAATATTCCTGCTCTGTTCCCATGAGTCTCATTTTTCGTGTACAGCTCTCATGCCCTAGCTCTTGCGTCTTCATTTATATTGCAGCTTCAACTAAAGCACCAAGCCCTTCACTTCCTCCTGTGTGTTTCTGGTTCCATCTTTATCCTGGAAACCTTCTCTTCCTGTACTAGGGAGATTAATTTTGTGGACTGTTGAAGTTCCTTTCAGTTGTAAGATGATGTAGCCCCCGCGCAGTCACCTGAAGGCACTGGCCACAGGCTGCAGACCGTGCTGAGCGCCCTTCCACCCTCGCTGCGCAGCTCCTGCGTCCCTGCAGGGCCCAGCAGCGTGGCTACGGATGGTACAGCCTCACTTAAACATGATTCCATCTGTAAACTTTATAAAAGACATGCCAAAACTATATCTGATTTAGTATGAAACCAGTTTCTCTTTCTGAACTTTTAGGCCCGTGACGCAGAGAGCATCATGCTAAACCTTGCGGGACAGCTCATCATGATGCAGAGGGACAGGTCAGGCCCCCAGATCCGGGAGAAGGACAGTCACCCCAACCAGAGGAAGCTGGTGAGTGCGGCGTTCGGAACACGGGGAGACGGCATTGGGTGAGTGCAGGGCGCACTGCCGCCATGCGCCTTAGAAGCTGCAAAAGGACTTGGAACTGGTTTTAAGCTTCCGAGTATAAGACATTATGAAGGTGGAACTGTTGAGAGTAAGTGGTTGCGTGTGTCAGATGTTACTGCCGAGGTGGTGTGAGCTGAAGTTGTAATAGGGACACACAGCGGGTGGCAGAGTGTGGGATTGTCCTGTTTATGCTTTGAGAGGAAAGGTACCGTGCTTAATTCTAACTCTAAAGAGCCGTCCCTGCTTTTGCCCCAAAGTTGTTCAACTTTCATCTTGAAAGAGGTCATTAACTAATCCCTAGGAATTTGAGAAGCTCCACACGCAGTAAAGGAACAGAAAGGCTGACTGTCGCCTCTCCTCCCCCAGCTGCCATTCTGCTTTCCCGTGGTGCTGGCCCAGTCGGTGGAGAACGAACGTCTGGACGACGTGCCGGGCCGACAAGCAGAAGCGTCACCTCCTGGAGGCCCTGTGGCTGAGCTGCGGCGGGGCGGGCATGAAGGTCTGGCTCCCGCTCTTCCCCAGGGACCAGCGCAAGCCGCACTCCTTCCTGGCCCAGAGGATCATGCTGCCCTTCCACATCAACATCTACCCGCTGGACGCGCTGGTCCTCGGTGCCGTCAACGACACTGTGCTCTACGACTCTCTGTACACGCGCAGTGGCAGGGAGCAGCCCGAGGTGCTCTTTCCCTTCTGCGTCGTGGAGAGAACCTCTCAGATCTACCTCCACCACCTCCTGCGGCAGCTGCTCGTCCGGAACCTCGGGGAGCAGGCCTTGCTCCTGGCCCAGTCCTGCGCCACGCTGCCCTACTTCCCGCACGTGCTCGAGCTCATGCTGCACGAAGTGCTGGAAGAAGAAGCTACCTCACGGGAGCCCATCCCCGACCCCCTGCTCCCCACCGTGGCCAAATTCATCACCGAGTTCCCGCTCTTCCTGCAGACGGTGGTGCACTGCGCCAGGAAGACCGAGTATGCCCTGTGGAATTACCTTTTTGCAGCCGTCGGGAACCCCAAGGACTTGTTTGAAGAGTGTTTGATGGCCCAGGATTTGGAGACGGCCGCCTCGTACCTTATCATCTTGCAGGTAACTTGCAGGGTTGCACTGAATGCAACATCCTGTTGACACTCCAGTGTTGGAAGTCGACAGCAGTTAGTGAGAGCCGGCTGGTTTAATCCTGCTAGCGGGTGCTGGCTGCATTTCTCCTCGGTGACTCCTGCTCCCTCAGTCTTCTCTCTCAGCCAGCGTCCGCAGCGCGGCACGTGCAGGCCCTGACCTTAGGAAACCCTAGAAGTGAAAACTGGTCATTAGCCTCCCCAGTGATGCGCTGAGTAAAAGGAGTGCTGTCTCCCTTGGTTGTTTCTAGAACATGGAAGTCCCCGCAGTCAGCAGGCAGCATGCCACCCTCCTGTTCAACACAGCTCTGGAACAAGGCAAGTGGGACCTGTGTCGGCATATGATCCGATTCCTTAAAGCCATCGGCTCTGGAGAGTCCGAGACACCTCCTCCCACCCCCACAGCTCAGGTCAGTCGCACAGCCTCGTGGGTTCTCTGCGTCCCGCGCCCCGTGACACCTTTCCCTGACTTCCTGCACGGTGTGTGTAACCTTAGGAACCCAGCTCTAGTGGCGGATTTGAGTTCTTCAGGAACCGGAGCATCAGTTTATCGCAGTCAGCTGAAAATGCCGCACCTAGTAAATTCAGCTTACAGAAGACACTAAGTATGCCATCCGGCCCTTCTGGAAAGAGGTAAAACAAAAAGTTGTTGCTGTTTCTTTAGTGCATCCGGGACACACGCACTGCAGGCCATTTATAAGTTGGATCTTGTGCAAATAGCTACGACCCATTTGCAGCTGCTTTCCTCCCGGGAGGGCCATGCACGCTCTCCTTTGCTTTTGCGTTCACTCCCATACTTTCTGTTGTTGCTGAGATCAATTTTGATACACCTGCTGTAACTAACCATGGATTACCTCTGAATTAAAAGGAAGAGAGAGAGAAATTTGCAGGTATTGCAGAAGCCTCGCTGAAGGCAGTAGTTCTAACTTCTCCTGACGGTAAAGCACTCTGACTCTGTGAGCGCAGGGCTGAGGTCCTCCGACAGTGAGCGGCTGAGCCAAGCAACTGTATTCTGTTGAGTATTTTTTATTGTGGTGTTTGATTGCTTTCTCTCACCACCGTTAACACAACAGCTGGTGGGAAGAGAAAGCAGTCACACATCACACCAGCATCCACCATCACACACACGTGCGTGCACACACCCCCGTGTCCTACATCATGTGCAAGTGCGGCCATGGAAGGAGATAAACAATTACAAGGCAATAGTGTATTCTCAGCCAGATTCTCAGTGCCAGATCTCAAACACGCCGGTGGGTCCATGGCCGGTCCTACTCAGTCCATCTCCTGCCCTAGCAGGAACAGTGGCCTTTCTTGACTGACTTTCACCTGTCCTGGTTTTCACTGTTGGTGTTAACAGCCTAGCCAAGCTTGGTCCACACCAAGTCATAGTTCATGCATGGTTCGGCAGGGGCAGTGACCCAGCCTAGCCTGTCCTGCATCTACCCTGGTTCTCATGCGCACCAGAGGGTGCTGCAGTCTAGCCCAGCTTGGTATACCCAGACCTAGTCCACACTCAGGCCAAGGGACACTGCAGCCATGTCCAGACCGGAACGCAGCCCCACTCTGTCCTTCATATTCACCAGTGGGAACCACAGCCAGGGCATCCCCTCTGTTCCCCAGCCAGGCCTGTTCCCAGCCACAGATCTTGTGCATGCCAGTGGTTGCTCTGACCCAGCTTAGCATAGCCCCTCATCTGTCTTGGCCTTTGTCCTTGGGTGCTGCAGGCTGGCCTAAGCCAGCCTGCCTCCAGTCCCAATTCTCGCTGGCAGGTGTTGGGACCTGATCCTGCTCAGTCTGCTCCCATCCCCAGCTCATGCAAGTAGGTGTGACAGCCTAGCCTGGCATAACCTGTGCTTCAACCTGGTTTCTGCACTTGCCAGTGAGGTAAGGTTTGCTTGGCCCTGTCAGGTCCACCCCCTTCCAAAACCAGCCCACACATTTGCCAACAGTTGGAGCTACCTTGCCCAGCTAACTGACCCCCAGTCCTGGACCACATGTCCACCAGTGAGAGCTGTGACCCGCTAGGGGAGTTTCCCACATTCGCCTACTCAGCCCACTCCCAGACCCAGATCTCAGGCATGCCAGCAGGTGTCAGGCCCTCGCCCAGCATAGCCTGCACCCCACACCCCCGTCCTTTTATGAGCTGATGAGTGTTGTGCCTGGCCCACTGCCCACACCCAGTTCCAGGATGCACATGTGGGTGCTGCAGCCTGGACCTGCCCTGACTAATCTTGGTTCCTGTACCCATGAGTGTTGGCAGGTTCCCTGGTCACACCTAGCTCAGGCTATCATCACCCCAGCTCATAAGCTAACCTGGGGAACTTGTATTTCCCCTAGCCCTGGTTCTCTCATTTGCTGGTTAGTGTCTTTGACCTTGCTTAATGTGACCCATCCCCTGTTTTGACATTCAGTCTGGTACTGAGATCTAGCCCTGCTACACGGTCCCCCAGCCCTAGCTTTCACATGGACTGGCACGTGGTGGTCAGCAAAGTTCCAAGCTAACAAGCCCTGCTCAGGACTCACGTGGGCCAGTGTGTCAGCCTGACCCATGAACACCTTCCAGTCTCTCCCCTCCACACCACGAGATCTCAGTCCCTTTGCTTACCTGCAGTACAGTGGCCTTATCCAGTGATATCCCTGGGCAGTCATTTCGCCCCTTCAAGGGCCCAGAGCTTGCTGCGGCGCAGCCAGCGGGCGAAGCCTGGCACCGGTTGGCGCTGTGGCCACCAGCAAGCCCTGAATTCACACACTACTTGGGAGCAGTGACTGGGGCTAGGGGCCCAGGCATCGGGGCCGAGCTGACTCAATGCCCCCCGATGCTGCACATTTCCCGGGTGAAGAAATATAAGAGGCAACGGGAACATCCATACAAGTGGCGAGCGGCCGTCGGTTTCCCAGTGCAGACAGATCTATCCAGAGACAAGGCTCTTCTCCTGAGCTCCTCTGCCTCACGGGCCCCAGTGAGGCAGTGCTGCCATCTCGGGCCATGCACATGAGGGATGCTGGGCTCGAGGCAGTCCAGCCATTTGAAAGAATCAGTTTTCTTTTCCCACATGTATATAACCCATGTTGAGGGATTCCATTCTGCTTCCTTCCTCCCTTCCTTTTATTTCAGGACTTATTTGTTGCAAAGGCAGATTTACAGAAGAAGGGAGAAGCAGATCTGGCACCTGCTGGTTCACTCACACCAGGGCCTGTATGCTATGCTTGGTTTCTTGAATCTGATTTCCTTCCCTCCTTTCATTCATCCTTTGAGATACCCATTCCTTCATACTCTTTCTTTCTTCAGCTATTCATCTCTGTCTTCCTGGCCCAGCTTCTTTTGTCGCAATTTTCCCCTCTTCCGTGTAGTCACTCTGTAGAGCCCCCAGTGTTCTGTGCTCATGAAGTTGTGCAGGGCCAGCCCTTTGAGGCCATCTCTCTCAGACGTACCAGTGTTACTGCAGGAAGCTAGGCGCAGCCCGCCGGTTGGAACCGTTCTGGAGTGTCTCTGTGTTCATACTTACAGATGGAGTAAAGACAGCGACTGTGCTGAGAACATGTACATCGACATGATGCTCTGGAGACACGCCCGGCGCCTCTTAGAGGACATGCGGCTCAAGGATCTGGGCTGCTTCACCGCGCAGCTGGGCTTTGAGCTCATTGCTTGGCTGTGCAAGGAGCGTACGCGAGCTGCTCGGGTCGATAACTTTGTGGTGGCCCTGAAGAGACTGCACAAAGACTTCCTGTGGCCGTTCCCCATCATCCCAGCCTCTTCCATCAGTTCTCCTTTCAAAAGTGGGAAATTCCGAACAGGTAATAGCACGAGGAAATCTGCGTTGTACTCCACCCATCTTGACATGTTGCTGTTAGAGTCAGGGAAGTCTTACTCGATACTTCGGTCAAACTCAAAGCCAACTCTTTGTGCGTTATTTGCAACATTCTGCGAAGAGCTTATGCCCCCAACTCTTTGAAATCTAATTCATAATCCTAACCTTTGTTATTCTACATCATAAGCAAGTTGAGGACTGACTGAACTTAAAAAATCTGCCATAATTGTGGAGAGGAGCTTTGGAGCTAGGCGATTGTGACCTCGCGATGAGCTAAATTGTGATTTTTACTGGTCGTTAAAAATAACAAAAATGCATCTCTGACGACCTCAGCGTCTGGTAGGAGAGGAGAGAAATGAAGCTGTATATTCACGCAAAAGAAAAAATTGCTTTTTCCTTTTGAATCTTAAAAAAACTGTTCTACTTTCTATGAGAAATTTAAACAAAAAGTTTTAATAAGCCATCTGGAAACTTGATAGCATCCTAGAGCCCAAGGCTAACCACTTAGAAGACTGACAGAATAAAAGTTTTGTTTCTTTCCAGTTCAGAGATAATGAGGATACTGTTAGATGAGATTTTACAGTGAGGTTCATTTTGGTAGAAGCCTAAGTTCCTGGCTTCAGGGTGAAGGAGGATAATTATCTGAGTATTAGCATTGGCTGGCCAAATGGGAGAGACTCAACAGCTAAACTGGAAATTTCCACAGGTACATCTTGAATTTCTTTTCCATTTGTGTTTTGTCTTGTTTTTGCAACTTCACTGCAGTGGGAGAGCAGCTGTTCAAGTCTCAGTCGGCTGAACCGTTTCCAAACCTGGACGTGGAGGCTGGCATCTCTGCCATGCAGCGAAGTCAGAGCTGGCTGGGCAGTGTCGGCCCCAGCCATCCTGAGCTGGACACAGCCTCATCCCACGGGCCGCAAATGCAAGATGCCTTCCTGTCACCCTTATCCAATAAAGGTAACCATCACTTCAAGCTCCTCTTTAGTTCCTTTCAAAGTAAGGCATGTGCTGTAGCTCTGCTGAGTAGAACTCCACTCTGCCTGCAGGTCCAAAGATGAGGCAAGGCCAAGTTAGCGTACTAGAGGACGGGCATGTTGGCTCTGCCTACACTGGATCTGTTTATCTTAGAGAAATGAAATCATTTAAATGTCATTATAGATCAACACCAATAGATGACTCTGCCATCAATTTGAGCCCAAGTAGATAAAATGCTATTCATACATGGAGAATTCTTACCGCAGACCAGGATGAAAATAGTTCGACTCCATTATCAGTTACCCATTAAAAATTTGTAGAAATTTTTTTTCTCATTAGAATAAAAACATTGTCTTAACCATTTTAAACAGTTTAGTAGCTTTATTTACATCCACGTTCTTGCCCGACCTCCCTGGTCTGATGAAGTACCCGACTAGGAACCTTCTAGAAGTTGTCTTTGGGACGGCTTGTTCTTCTTCGGATGATGTCGTCATTTGCTTCCTCTGAGGCGGAATGCCACTCCAGCCACTGCGTGGACACTGCGCCCGTTTGCCCACGCGGCTGGCAAGGGGCATCTGGGCTGTCTCTGGGGGGATGCCGGTACAAACACTGAGGCACGACGCGCTCTCAGAAGTCGGCTTTCAGTAACTGTGGAGCAGGCGTCAGAGTCCAGCGGCAGTTCTTGTCACTTTGTGAGGAATCCCCGTACCCTTCCCTGCAGCGTTACCACTTTTACATTCCTGCCAGTGTATGGGTTTGTTGTTTTTTGGACTAGTCCTGCTAAGGGGTGTGAAGTGGTCAGCTACTTTTAGGACACTTTGTGAAAGAGGATTTCAGACATTTAGAAAAACAGCGAGCCATTCCCCCGTTACCCAGCTTCTGTTGTTACAACTTGTGACAAATTCATCCTGATTCAGTACACATAATTTATCTGTAAATAGCTAGCCTACAAGAACACTTTTTTATTAAGATTTATTTTATTTTTATTTGACACTTACAGAGAGGAGACAGGTCAGTCTTCCATCCGCTTGTTTCTCAAAGGTCCTGATTTTCTCTTAAGATTTCTTTTTGTTGGGGCCCGGCGGCGTGGCCTAGTGGCTAAAGTCCTTGCCTTGAACACGCTGGGATCCCATACGGGCACTGGTTCTAATCCCGGCAGCTCCACTTCCCATCCAGCTCCCTGCTTGTGGCCTGGGAAAGCAGTCGAGGACAGCCGAGAGCCTTGGGACCCTGCACACGTGTGGGAGACCTGGAAGAAGTTTCTGGATCCTGGCTTCGGATCGGCATAGCATCAGCCATTGTGCTCACTTGGGGAGTGGATCATCGGACAGAAGATCTTCCTCTCTGTCTCTCCTCCTCTCTGTATATCTGACTTTCCAATAAATAAATAAATCTTAAAAAAAAAAAAAAAAAGATTTCTTTTTGTTGGGGAGGTAGATTTCCAGAGAGGAGAGAAAGGTCTTCCATCCAGCGTTCAGTCCCCAGACGGCCGTGTCACTGGAGCTGAGCTGATCCCCAGGCAGGAGTCTTCTAGCCTCCCACGCTGATGTACATCTCGGGCCCTGGAGCGTCGGGACCGTGAACCAGTGCCCACATGGGATCCTGGCACTTGACAGGGGAGATTAGCCAACTGAACCAACACCCAAATGTCACGGTTTTGTAATAGTATGAGTCAAGACCCGAATCAGGCTCACACATTGCATTCACATTTTTAAATCTGTTCTTGAGTGTACCCTTCTCTTCCCCCACCTCTTATAGAACATTCATTGAAGAAACTTGTGTCTGGGGATCTTTTCTCATGGTAGTTTTATTGATTGCTTCTAAGTGCTTAGTTTTTAAGCAGTTTCCTCTGTATTTGCTGTAATTTAGCTGAATCTAAGGACTTGATCAAAGCTTATTTGTGGGAGACAGAACACTGTCCGCTCATGGTCACTGTGACACTGAAGGCACGTACTGTCTGGTCGACTCCAGCGACCTTCTTCTCAAGCATCTACTGCTGTGAATGGCACAAGCTCAGCAGTGAATCCAGTGTTTTTTGGTTCAAAATTGTAAAGCTAACATCTGCAAAAACAGCTCAAAGTTAAAATTAAAGGAGGGGTAAGCATTGTGGCATAGAAGATAAAGCTACTCTGTATATCACCTGTGGGCCCCAGTTGGTGCTGGCTGTTCCACCTCTGTTGAACTCCCTGCCAGTGGCTGGGAAAGCAGCGGGACATGGCGAGGCGTTTGTGCACCTGCCACCCACCAGGAAGACTTGGCTCAAGTTCCTGACTTTGTGCTAGCCCAGCGCTTGTCATTGTGGCCATCTTAGAGAGCGAACCAGCCGATGGAAGATCTGTCTGTCCTCTGTAACTCTTTGAAATAAATAAGTAAATATTTAGGCAAAATTCATACATAGTGTGTTCCACATGAACCTGGTTTGTGATTTGCTGATTCTTCATCAGGTGACGAATGCAGTATTGGTTCAGCCACGGATTTGACTGAGAGCAGCTCCATGGTGGATGGGGACTGGACGGTGGTCGAGGAGAATTTCTCCACGCTCAGTCTGACTCCGTCCGAGCTGGAGCACATCTCCATGGAGCTGGCAAGCAAAGGCCCTCATAAATCCCAGGTCCAGCTTCGGTGAGTCCCTCAGATCTTCAAGCTCAGTCTCGACTCGGGGAGTTCGTAGAGATGGCTTAGAGGGACCGCTGCCTTCTGATCACTGCCGCCCCATGCAAGCTTCGCTTCTTCCCAGTCCCAACCCTGGTGTTTCCGCTCTAGGTACTTCCTGCATATTTTCATGGAGGCCGGATGTTTGGACTGGTGCATTGTCATTGGCCTGATTCTGAGAGAATCCTCAGTAATCAACCAGATTCTGGCTATTATACAGTCTTCAGAGGTGGATGGAGAGATGTTACAGAACATTAAGACGGGGCTCCGTGCTGTGGACCAGTGGGCCTCTACGGATTGGTAAGTGTGGTCTCCCTGGGCCCCTTAGCCCTCGGTGGATCTGTCCCTTCTCCTCACAGCTTAGTTGTGGTTCAGCTGGTTTAGTTATGTTGTTCAAGTTTGATAGTTTTAAGTTAACTAGAAATAAAAATACTCCCATATATTAATTTTTACTTTAGTCATTCCTGACCCAGCTACTTGAATGATTAATGTCTCTTTAGTGAAGTTGAGTTTATACATTGCAATATGAAAAGACATCACTAGGCTGGGGCTGCCGCACAGCAGATCATCTTAGAATTAGTCTCGAACTTAAGGCTTATAGTTCTATGGAATTGAAGAAAAGGTCGGCTTGAAAAGATGAAAAAATCTGTCTGAAGTTAGCATTTCATGGTGGCTGCTAGCAAGCTCACATTTTGAGTGCTTGACGGGACTGGAGAAGCCTCGTGGTCCAGCCCAGCCCCGCTGCTGTCAGCGGGATGTGGGTTTCTGCGTCAGGATTTCCCTTACATGGACCTCATTCTCTTCAGTTGCCACATGTGTTTGATGTTAAAATGTCAGTGTTTGCTTCTAATGCTCAGATCCTGGAGTCGTGGCCCCATGTGTGGCAGTCCCAGGGCACTGAGCAGGCCACTCGGCAGCCTGCCTTCTCCCACAGCCTGCTGCTGCCTTTACTGTCCGCGCTTAGATGTTGATCTAACACTGTACCAAGGCTTGTGAATTTGGAAGATGAGAGCTGCTTTTCTCTCCCCCTCTGCTTAGCCCTGGATATAAGCCATTTTTAAACATGATTAAGCCTCAACTGCAGAAGCTCAGTGAGATGACGGAAGAGCAAGTTGAGCCTGACGCCTTCCAGCCAGTAACCACAGGCAAGACCACGGAGCAGGCCAGTCCCCGGGCCGAGGAGCGCAGGGGATCCTGCAGCCACGGAGCCGTCCTGCAGGGCGAGGCGGCGGGGACCAGTGCAGCCAGCCGCCAGGAGGATGACACGGCTCGGGCAGAGCAGGAGGAGCCCTTTCCGGATGGGACTTACGACTGCTCTGTGTCCTGACCGTGAGGCGACGTGTGACAAGCAGTATTAGCAGCAGCTGAGTCCACTGTGTCCTAGTTGCTGACGGATGACTTAAAGGGGAAGAGAACGCAGGGGCTCAGAGTCTCTTTCGTAAAGTATTATTAGATTTTAAGTAAGAAATCTCCGACTCCGTAAAAATGTGATATCAAATAAAGCATCTTTCATAAAAAATTTCTTAAGCTGCAGGAGAAATACAACATGCTGTACATACGTACATTAGCAGATTTGGGCTTTATTCACAGGCTGGTAGCTCTTAAGGGAGTGCTTGGCCCCGGTGAGCTTTTGACTGCTTAGAGCTTCTCGCGCTTTTCCCTGGTTGACTGTGTGTGCTAAGGTGCTTGACCGGGTCCGAGCTCACTACACTCCCTGCTTGGCCCTCCCGAACAGATGCCTGCCTTGGCACAGCACGGGGACGCGCACGAGGGCCGTGGAAAGCGGAGTTCCGGGATGTTGGTTTTGGTGCCGCGGGGGCCTCCAAAAGCCGTGGAAACTGAGTGTCATAACACGTGAACGCCAAGGGTGTCTGCACCAAAACAAACCTTCTCCGGTTCCGTTCTCCATGCCCGGCTTGGCAGCTCCCCTGCCCGTGTCAGCGTGAGCCGTTCTCCTTTGCCGTTGGCAGCCCGTCAGACCCCAGTCCTATCCGTGCAGGCTGTCCACACGGAGCGAGGGTGCCCGCTGGAGCGAGCTTTGTTCCTCCTAGATCAGTGTGGGCACAGGCTGAGGAATTCTCACCAATTCTGCTGGTAGATGCCACTAAACTGTTTTGTATCAAAAAATTGTACCTTTTTGTGAATACTCTTGGTGTAAATAAATCCAAAGACACTACTCATATTTTTAGCACTTGTATTATAATTTGTAAGGTTTTATGCTGGATTCCGCATGCCTATAAATACTTAGAGAATTATAGCAACAGGGCTTGTTTTTCTTTCCCAAAAAGAGCGGTCTTCATAAAGACAGACTCCTTATTGGCTCAGCTGGTCATAACAAAATGCTCACACTGATCATGAAATGGAACAGATTTTTGTGCAAATTAACATAGTTTACTATTTATTGATTTTGTAAATTGAATAAAATGGACTTTTATGTAAATAGACTGCTGAACCTTATCACGGCTACTAAAAATTAGTCTGTAAAGAATGCATCCTTCATTGTAAACTTTAGAGTATTTTATGTATTTGTAGATGACAAATTTGTTTTCATGTTGTGAAAACTGCATATTTCATAATTGGTTCATACTAGTCACCTATCCTCCACTGTATCTAATTACCTTATAACAGTATTAATTTAGATAGCTTGTTTGTACTGTGCAATTTGAACAAGGAATGCAATGTTATTTTTTACAAAAACTTATTTTTGTAACAACATATTTGATATGGACCAAATTCGTACCACTATGTTTAAAAAAAAAAAGCCTCTTCTCACAGTGCAATTCCAGTTCAGAAACAAGGCCTGGTCCTCTCGCTGCCCTGGAAAGGAAATACCCGGATTCAGTTCTTAGCCCGTTTCCTTTGAAGGGAATTGAAACTATCTTGAATTGTTTGGTTCATAATTCATCAAACTCTTCAAAATTACTGATTTGGGGGAATTGACTGTCATTTACTTTTTACATTAGAAGTGCAATAATTTCACACCATAAAACTCCTAATGGATCAAATATGGTCTTATTGGTACCTGGTCCTTCTGGTGCTACTGTTACTTAAGTCAGCTTCAAACCACCTTTCCCTGAATGGCTGGAAGGTCAGTGTTTCCTGAATGAGTCCAGGCAGCCCAGCCAGAAAATAAACTGACCTCTCTTCTCCTGCCCCGGTCCGTCAGAGGGAACCAGCATCACTGTCGTTTGCTGCAGATCCTCATTTAGTAACAGCTGCACACAGCTGGCTAGCTCACACCATGCTGCCGCCGAGGTCACCCTGCGAGCAGCGCCCACAGGGTGACTCCTGCGGTGGAGGCCGTGAGCGAGTCCCTTCCTCTGTGAAATGTTGGCTTTCAACTAATAAATAGGCCACAAGGGAAGAAAATTGGTAAGTTTACATGTTCTATTTATTAGATACTTTGAATTCTTTGAAAAACTCATTTTTACCATGTTGTTTGGTTCACATCAATTGTTTTAAGCCATCATTTTAACCAAGGAACTTAAATATTACTATAACTATTTGAATTTTAGTGCATTCATGTCAATTATTTGTTGATACCAAAAGAAATCATCTAAGGGGAGAGTCAACATTTGCTTGTAATTAAATTTGTTGCTACTTCTGTAATTTGTATTTTTTTTAATAAGGGCAATAAAAATGATTGCACAAACTTCTGTTTATTTGTTATCAGGCAACAGCAAAAATATGTATTGAAAGCCACTTTTTGTAATTTTACCTTTTTAAATTTTCCTTATGTTGCAACTCGAAATTCAGAGATTTAAAATTCTTATTCTATGTAGATATGTAATGGGAGAATCAGAGTTGGCAATGTTAAATGTTAACTGCTTTCCCGGGCCACAAGCAGGGAGCTGGAGCTGCCGGGATTAGAACCGGCCATCCCGGGCGTGCAAGGCGAGGACCTTAACCACTGCGCCATCATGCCGGGTGCTGGATTTGCTTCTTTTTTTTAAAGCTTTATTTTGATTGGAAAGGTGGAGAGACAGAAGGAGAGACGAGAGAAAGAAGGAGAGACAGACAGAGAAAGAAAAAGGAGAGACAGAGAAAGAAAAAGGAGAGACAGAGAAAGAAGGAGAGACAGAGAAAGGACTCACTCCCCCATAGTGGGGACCGAAGCCTAGGAGGCTCTTTCACTGACACACAGGAGAAGGGTATCCCAAGTGTCCTAACCTCCACACAGACCTGTTACCCGGCCGGTGTCTCAGGTTTAAGATGTATGTTCCCCCCACCCACCCCCCAAGTGAGCACAACAGTCAAAGCCAGAAGCCTCTTCCAGGTCTCCCACGCGGGTGCAGGGTCCCAAAGCCCTGGGCCGTGCTCAACTGCTTTCCCGGACACAGGCAGGGAACTGGATGGGAAGCAGGAGCTGCCGGGATTAGAACCGGCGCCCATCTGGGATCCCGGGCAAGGGCCTTAACCACTGCGCCATCACGCCAGGCGCTGGATTTACTTCTTTTTTTTTAAGCTTTATTTTTTTTGGAAAGGTGGAGAGACAGCGAGGAAGATCTTCTCACTCCCGAAGTGAGCACGGAAGCCAGGAGCCTCTTCCGGGTCTCCCACAGGGTGCAGGGTCCCAAAGCTTTGGGCCGTCCTTGACTGCTTTCCTGGGCCACAGGCAGGAAGCTGGATGGGAAGCAGGAGCTGCCGGGATTCGAACCAGTGCCCATATGGGATCCCGGGCGTGCAAGGCGAGGACCTTAACCACTGCGCCATCACGCCAGGCGCTGGATTTGCTTAATTGTACTTTGTTGTGTAACGTTGCATAGGCTGTCCTTAGATCAGTACCAGGCGGGCTTAATGGCTGTAGCTTTGCAGGAGTTGATGGAAAATGCCATACATTTGAGGCTGTGTTTTATTTCAACCAAGATCCATCCTGTCCCTTTGAACTTGGCAAATTCCCCAGCTAGATGGAGCCACTAGTTGAGACACAGCCGCGCCTCGTGTCTTCTTGCTCTTTAGGGGAGCTGCCGGCTTGCTGAGTACCGTATTAGCTTGAGGTTTCTCATAGGATTTTTGGAGAGCGTTTACTCGTCTGTTAAGACGCTCCCCTGCTTCTACTCTGTATTACTGAGTGTACTACCTTACTGTTTTGCATTAAATCAACGACCTCTGGGGTAAGCCCCACTGCGTCACTGCAGAGTGCAACTGAGCAGAAATTACAGGTTACATTTTTGAAAATCAAATGTGAAGGCGGTAGTTTCAAAGAGATGCGTAAATACTTGTGGTTACAGTCCGCCACGAAGAGCTGCTTCACCTCCAAGGCACGCTCTGTGGGGGGTGGTCACTGTTGAAAAGGAAGTTCTTTAAGATGTATAAATATGGTCAACTTCTCTGGAAGGGTACCACCACTTCAGTTTGTAGTGAAAGTGATGGAGGCAGAGAACATGTGTCACTTTGGCTGGTTTGGGATGCTAGCCACCCTGTGGACAGGAAATGGTATGGCATGTTTCTGCATTACAAGTTAACTGCTTCATTCATTAGAGAGAGCAATCATTTATGGTAAAAAGTTTATTTCAGTAACATTGTAAGGCAACAACAAATCTTCAACAAGGCAGCAAACCAGGATCAGACAGTCTGCTTCCCTCCAGCTTCCCGGGGCGGGGACGGCTGGAGGCATCCTGGCTAACTGTGGAAGCACTCCATGCGACAGTCATTCTTAGCTCAACAGAAGGAAAAAGCACTTAAATCATAATTCTTCATATTTTCCCTGAAAGTGTACTGTGCTACTTGAATTTAACTCTGTAGAAAATAATGCATTAGTTAGAGCTGGGCAAGACCCTCGGGGAAGGTGTTCCGATGTTCCGATGGTGTGCTTCCTAATGGTGCAGTAACGCTATGCTGATTATGACGACCTGTTTCGGGCGCTAAAGACAACTGGCCAGTGTATTAACAAGCCCTGAGACTGCTTAGCAGCTTGTTACTGACTATACAGCATCAAAACTACCATAATGCTGAGGAGGAAAGTACCCCCGAGGACAGCCGTGACCCCTGCTGAGGAGTCCCAGCATCCTTTCCCAAGGAGGCCACGCAGGCAGCAGCTCTCACAGAAGGTCCTCAAGGTGAGATGGGGGGTGGCTTTCCTACGTACTAATTTCTAGTGATTATGTTAGCCACGGGGCAGTGTGCCTGTCTGCAAATTCATTGGTCTCTTTCCTTTCCCTTACAAGTGTGAGTCTAAGCCCTCAACTGTGCTAACGGTTACAAACAAGACCCGGCAGGAGAGGAGCACAAGCCAGACACCTGAAACACCTGAAACAGCACAGCCTGTCTACCAGACAGTGACTGCCGCAGCCCAGGCTCCAGCGAGCACATCCCGGCCCTGCGCCCTTGCCCCTGGCGCCCTGAGGGCGCGCTGCAATGCCTGGACTCCCAGGAGATGCCAACTTTGTTTTCCCCCTTTTGGCTGTGCCTTTTTTCTCACCTATCTCCTGGCCTGTCGTTTCATAGAATTTATCCAGAAAGCTCAGCAGTTTACCACTGACGTCATAGCTAGAGCCCAGATCAGCGTGTGTCGCATGCCCATCTTCCCCGTCAGTGACGACACAAGCACTGGGCACGGTTGAGAACAAAAGGCCCCAATTCAGCCAGGACATCATGTCCTAAAGGATTAACCTTGTAAAATAGAAGACTCCCACGAGAAAAAAAATAATACTTATAAAATCCCCACCTTCCCCCTTCCACTCTGCTCTACCCCATGGTAACCAGAGCGGCAGGTCAGTGCTGAGGAAGTTAAGGACTTGCACAGAAAATAATTTGGAACCTAAAAAGTCTGCAAGAATCCCTAGGGAAGTGGAGCACATTTCAGAGGGAAAGAGTCCGTTTCGGGGACCCCTTGTCAACTTGTGGTGACCCCAGCCTGCTCCCCTCGGGGCCAGGTGGCTCAGCACAGGCTGGGGCCTAAAGTCCACTGCGTGGCCCAGTGTCCCATCTGCAGGACTGTCCCTTCCCAGGGCCCCCCAGTTAGACCTCGAGAGCTGCTTCCCCTGAGGCAGCACGCGGGCTGGCTAGGACTTCTGTCTCCTTAAGGATGGCCTCAGTTTATGTCCTTGATCCTGGAGGAGTGGCTACTGCAGTGGTCATGGGCTTCTGTCCTGAAGGTCACAGAATGACAGTGGCGATGCCCGCTTGTGCTTAAGTGCCAGAGGACTGGCAGTGTCAAGTGTCAGCAGGCCATGTATGTCCCACAGCTTAACCATTGCAGTGTTGGGCCCTGAAAAGTGCTAACCGAAGTTCTTCCAACATTTCTCCATTAAAATTCAGTGACTTGAGTTACAAACATCCACGTGACCCAGGGAGAGACTGTGTCACAGGAATTATCCACTGGCCACATGCTTCACGCTCAGTCACAAGATCAAAACACATAGACACTGTAGGTGCACACCCAGGCGGAGGGGAACGCCCAGTCTGGAAACTTCTCCTTCAGGGCGTCCAGTGCTGGCGATCTCTTGTCCTCCCCGGAGAGATAGTGGGCGGCGATGGCCACAGTGACCATGCCTTCAGGCTGGTCCGCCGAGCCCTGCCAGGAGAGAAACGGGCAGCTCTCTTAGCACGCCAACAGCAAAACCCGTGGATGCTCGCTAGGGCCACCTGGGAGCCTGGCCAAGAAAATTCCCACCTGCACTTCTATCCAGAACTGCCACGCGGAAGCCTGGAGTCCGTGGGAGTAGAAGACAAAGTAGTCCCCCCCTTTACTTGTGACCGGGGTGCCATTGCCCAGAGACCACTGCGAGAGGGTGGACCCCTTGTGAGCGCGCACGTAGAATGACATGTGGCTGGGTCCTGAAAGACAGCAGGAAGGAAGAAGAGTTAGTCTTGTAAGAATTATCTGAAAAAGCAACCAAGCCACCCAAGGCTCAGACTGTTGTAGCACGTTATGCCTGAGCACTTCAGAAAGCTTGCAGGAAAGCGATACAATTCAGATTTTTTAAGAAAATGCATAATTTCTCATACACGTTTTCCATGAAAATAACCTTACTACTTCCTGTCTTTCCCTCTTGTTTTACTTGAAAATTGTTTAAAAATAAATGTTTTAATTATACTTCCCACAAAGTTTTCTGAAGTCTCTCCATACCTTCTGCATTCCTGTGGTACAGGCTCAACGCCCAAAGTGATGAGAGAGCCGCAACGGGGAAGGATGGGACGCCAAATGAGAAAGCCTAATTAGGTCACCGCCCCGGTGCTCGGCTGCTCACAGCATTCGGTGTGGGGGCATAGCAGGTGGACAAAGCTGCCGCCTGTGGCACCAGAATCCTGGTTCAGGTTCCAGACACTTCCCTCCTGACCCAGTTTCCAGCTAACACACCTGGGAAGGAGCAGAAGCTGGCCAGCTCAGCCATCCAGGTAGCGAACCAGAGAATGGAAGATGTCTTTCAAATAAGACTAGTCCAAGTATCAGTCATGAAAAACTAGATAAATCTAAACCCACTCAGAAGTGAGTGAGTTAGGTTTATTTAGTTTTTAAAATAGCTTACCAATCTGACAAACTTTTTATTGAATTAAAGGTATTAAGTGTTTCAACAACGTTGAAATAGTTTTGGTAAAAGCCTGATAAGCCAAAGAAATTTTTTTTCAAGAAAAACATATTCAAATGGGCATTTTAAAATTAGTCGGTTAAAAACTATCTTTGCACCATGTAACGTGTTTTATGAAACAGAACTAGACAAGATGGGTGACATTCCAACACCCCAATAAAACATACTGGTATTCTACTCTCAGTAAAAAAAATCAACCACAATGACACAGGGGATCTGAACAAGATGAATGAATCATACGAGCAGGCGAATGGAATGAGGTTAGAACACTAATGTGCATTGGGGAAATGGCATCGTGGCTTACAGAATTCTAAGCATCCTTGACTTCCGCTTTACACGACTTTTCTCAAGTGCCCTCACGTGAACCTCACACTCCGTGTGTTCACAGCACAGAACATACTTCCCAGCATGAAGTACTTACATTACCAAGGTCAGAAAGTAGCACAGTTACCTGCAACTGTAAATATCAGAAACAACAACTCAAAATGAAATTTGAAACTTTATCTGAGAAGCAGAGGTCTTCCTTCCCCTGCGGTCCACAGCAGACAGAACTGGGCCCCAGTGGCGGGAGCCTGGAATCTGAGGCCGTCACTGCCTCCCATGGGTGCGGGAGGCTCGGGACGTGAGAACGGGCTCTCCGGTGTGGGGTGCAGCACCCCACACGGCGGCTTAACCACTGCACCAAGCTAACAGAGCTGAGCAGCTCCATCTGGAAAGCAGGAAACTTAACCTTGTAAAAATAAGCTGTGATACACTAAAGCCGGGGGGAGGAAAAGCCACGATACTTCCAGTAAGCCAAGACAGGATAAGCAGTTCTGCAAGACAAGTGGAGAGTAACTTTCAGGGGGTTTTGTTTTTGATTAGGTGACCCAAACATAGCCAGCCGCGAATTACAGCAAGTGTGTGTGCTGTGTCCAAACTCAAACACACGCACGCACGCACACACACACACACACACGCATGCACGCACGCACACGAGTGAAACCAATGACTGAGGATACAAGGGAAGCGGAAAGGGAATTAGCATTGTTATTTTAAGTGGATCTAAAAATGAGCTTAAAGTAGTTGTAAGCTCAAGTCTAAGGCAACCACAAAAAGCAGTTTAAGACAAAATATTTTTAAATATCCAGCTAAACACACATGGGCAGGCAGTGTGGTACAGCGGGCTAAGCTGCCATTTGGAAAGCCAGCATCATGCTGCTTTCAGTAAAGGCCCCTGCTAATGTACGTGGGAGGCAGAGAGAGAGAGAGGACAGAAACCTTCCATCTGCTGGCCCATCCCCCGGGTCACTGCGCCCGGGCACAGGGTAGGGCAAACCAGAGCTTCTTCCAGGTCTCCCACGTGGGTGGCAGGGGACCAGATACCTGTGCCCTCCTCCACTGCTTTCCCGGGTGCAGTAACAGGAAGCTGGAGCACAAGTGGAGCAGCCAGGACATGAACTGGCAGCCAACACTGCAGGCCTCCTGAGCCTTACCCACTGTGCCTCAACAGCGGCCCCGTGTAGCGCAGAGTCCACCAATATAACCAAGCAGGTTACAGATCTTTACGGTGAAAATTATGAGAGGCGAATCCGTGGTTGTGGACTAGAAGAAGGAATACTCGCAAAACAACGGACAGAGACAGATGGCAACAGAGGAGCCCATGGACAGCTGCAGTAAGCTTAACTAAAACAAAGCCCGAGGCAGCATCAGGCCGACTGTAAGACCTGCCACAGGACAGCTGGAATCAAAACAGATATGTAGACAAAACTAAATAGAAACCAAAAAATTAATTAGTTTACACATCTACAACCAGCTCTTCAATAAATGAGCTAACAAACAATCGGTGCCCAGAGAAGGGACCGTGTCTTCAACAAACGGTCCAGGAAGCGCTGCGCCAGGGTGCGCAAGTCCACAGAGCCCTCGCCTCCCCCTCACGCACAAGTCAACTCAGAATGCTTGGAGGACTGCAGTGGGCACCCCGAAACCACCAAATTACCAGAGGAAAGCTCTGAAGGACACTGGCAAAGCCTTCCTGGCAAAAAGGCCCAGAAACACAGGCAGCACAGAGTGGCATACAAACGGGATTAAGTCAAACCAGGAAACTCGCACACTGCGAGGAAGCACAGGAGACAGGCGGCCAGCAGGATGGCATCCAGTATTTGCCTACTGTGCAACTGACACAGGATTAACCTCCAGCATCTACAAAGAGGTCAAGAAACACAGCAGCAACAAATCCAGTTAAGAAATGGGCAAACAGATGGTGCGATGACTCAACTGGCTCATCCTCTGTACGTGCCAGCATCCCATATGGGAGCCAGTTCATGTCCCTGCTGCTCCACTTCCCATCCAGCTCCCTGCCTGTGGCCTGGGCAAGCAGTGGAGGACGGGCCAAAGCCTTGGGACCCTGCACCCGCGTGGGAGACCCGGAAGAGGCTCCTGCTTTGGATCGGCTCAGCTCCAGCCCTTGCAGCCACTTGTGGGGTGAACAGATCTTCTTGTCTCTCTGTGAAATCTTCCTTTCCAATATAAATAAATGAGAAATGGACACTGGGCATGAACAGGCATTTTTCAAAGGATGAAATTCAAATGACCAACAGACACATGGAAAAGATTCCACCCAGGAGATGAAGTAACAGGTTTTCTCTCAGTCCAGATAGAAGGATGTTGTCATATCAAAATCAGAAACACAGCAAGGGCCAGCATGGAAGTTTGGGGGGAACGTGAATCTGTACAACCATTGGGGAGGACAGCACGGAGAGTTCTCAGCTAAAAATATGAGAGTAGAAAATGAAATTCGCAATAGGAGAGCTACCTGTATCCCTGTGTTCATAGCACCTCCGTCCATAAGAGCCGGGATGTGTCATCAATCCAGATGCCCATCAATGGGTAAGTAGATAAAGAAAATATGGCATGCTGGGCCCGGTGCAGTAGCCTAGCAGCTACAGTCCTCGCCTTGAACTTGCTGGGATCCCATATGGGCGCCGGTTCTAATCCCGGCAGCACCACTTCCCATCCAGCTCCCTGCTTGTGGCCTGGAGGGGGTGGGGGGGGGCAGTGGGGGACAGTCCAAAGCCTTGGGACCCTGCACCTGCATGGGAGAAATGGAAGAGATTACTGGCTCCTGGCTTCGGATCGGCGCAGTACCGGCCGTTGCACTCACTTGGGGAGTGAATCATCGGACGGAAGATCTTCCTCTCTCCCCCTCTCTGTATATCTGCCTTTGCAGTAAAAATAAAATAAATCTTAAACTGTGGCACGCTGGATTACTACTCAGCCATAAAAAAGAATGAAATGCTATCTTTTGCAACAAAATGGATGCAACAGAAAACCATTAGGCTTAGTGAATAAGCCAGTCACCAAAAGACAGTTTTCCCTGGTTTGCAGTAACTTGAATATAAAAAAATGCAGATGAGCACAGCTGACATCTATTTTCGCGTATATTCCTGAGGAACAGTGGGGATTTGTTTGTTTTCTACTTATTACTTGAATTCTTTGAGGAATGGGTAAGCTTGTTATTATAAAATAAACCGCAAGTATGCCACTGTAAAAAAAAAAAACAAGAGGGACCGGCACTATGGAGTAGTGGACACAGCCTCCGTCTGCAGTGCCGACACCCCTCACGGAGCGTGGCCGGAATCCTGCTTGCTCCTTCTCCGATCCGTACGGTGCTCGGACTGCCCTGGGGCGGCTGTCCCGGCCATCTGGGAGGAAGGCAGGCGGGAAGGGCCGACCATCTAACTCTGCCTTTCAAAGACATCCTAACACTAGGGAACTGGGAGGGAGGCTGGGGTAAGAGCTATAGTGCACTTAAACCTATAAATGAAATATATGGAACTTCACCTTATATAAATTTTTTAAATTTAAAATGAGTCTACAAATGCAAGACAAAAACAGAGGAACAGAGGCAACCAACAAAGCGGCCACAAACGTGGCAGGTGCTGAGCTGTGTCAGGACGCCCTGCACATCAACAGCCAGCAACCGACAGTGGGACCAGGCACTGCGGGCTGGGACCCCACCCGGGTGGCCACGTGCCCGGTCCCTAGGGCAGAGGGCAGCCCGGCTGCTGGGCTGCTAGCAGGCCTGGGGAGTGCGCGGGGGGCCGCGGGGAGGGCTCAGGCTCCTGGGTGTGGAATGACCTAGCAGGTGAGAGGCCACCCTGTCTTAAGATCAGCTGTCAGGCTGCGACATAAGACAGGGCCCAGATTTTTATGGGTTTTAAAAGGCTTCAGGACAGTTACAGAGAGGGCGGGGGACAGATCTTCCATCTCCTGGTTCACTCCCTCACCGGCCACAAAGGCTGCAGAGCGTCCGTCCGTCTCGGCGCTGGGGGTGCAGAGGCCTCCGCGAGCCGCCACGTGGTGCCGGGCTGGGGCAGGAGTGAAGTGGCCGCGAGCAGCGGGCGCCCAGCTGGGCTGCAGGCATGACGAGGCTTACTGTGCTGCACGGAGTAAACGGGTGGACGGGGAAAGGCAAGTCAGCCAAGGAAAAGGTGAGAACTGTACGAGCAAGACTTCAGGGGAAAGAGAGGACCAGGGACAAAGAGCGGATTGGTTTGATGATATGGTGACACTGCTGACGACAGTAACACTTCCTCTGTGTGTGAACGCCTCCCGCCAGAGCACCCAGGAGGCCGGGACACCTCACAGTTGGCTCCAACAGCCCACCAGCAGTGACAGGAAAGCGACAAGGACCCGCAGTCACGTGCACTGCTCAGCAGCACGCACACTCTGGGTAAGCTTACAGTGAGCGTAGGTTCACGTCACAGTGAAATATTAAAGACCAGAACAAGCTCTGGGCGTGTAGTTAGCTCACCATCACGATGCCCATGCCCCCTCCTGAACGCCTGGGTGCAGCGCCAGGCTCTGGGGCCCGGCCACCGCAGCCCCTGGAGGCAGCGGGCATGGTCAAGTGCTGGGAGCCCTGTCACTCATGGCAACTTGGACTCATTTCCCAGGTTCCTGGCTTTGGCACAGTCTAGCCCCAGCCACTGTAAGTGGGCATCTGAGGAATCAATCAGTGGACATCTTCCCCTGCTTTCCCAGGCCATCAGCAGGAAACTGGACAGGAAGTGGAGTTGTCAGAACAGGAACCAGCACCCATTTGGGATGCCGGCCATGCGGGCAGAGAATTAATATGCAAGCCACCAGGCAGGTCGCAAGAAAACATTTCTAAATTTAAGAAAAGGGTCCAGAAAACAGAGAAATTTTCAGTCTTACCAAATTTAAAATGAAGATACAACTTAAATTTGTGAGCTGGAGTGTAAGCGATTCTTAAGAGTCAAACTGGTTAGTGCTGAATGAATATATTAGAAAAGATAATCTAAAATCAGTAACTGTTCCTTTGCCTTCACTGCCTTACTTCTGCTTTAGTGAACTAAGGAAACGAGCCAGTGACAGCCCAAGCGTGAGCAGGGAGACGGGGAGCAACGGCCAGGGCAGCTGGCGCTCGGCAGCAGAGAAGGCAGTGAAGTGAGCCTCCGCCAGGCCACGCGGTCAGCTTGTTCCCAAGTGCTCTGAAGAACATCATCTAAGACATTTGCTTTACGAAGTCAGAATAAGCTTCCTCCTTGCGCTCTGAAACACAGAGCTCCTGAGGGCGACGTGGCATGACGGGCACGCGGCAGAAGGGGAGAGGACCGGCGCACGACTCACCTGTTGCTTCAAAAGTCAACTTTACAGAATCCCAAGGTGTCTGTTCTTTGGATACAAGTCTGAAATGAGCAGGAGTTCTCGGAGAAACTTCTGGGGCGGGAAGGTACCAGTTTTTCCTATTTGGAAAGTTAGCTTCACTATTTAGGAGGCCTTATCAGTTGGTAACTATAATTCACGGGCACGCTCGGGGTCCCTGGGCATGAGCTCACACTGACGTCGCCGCCTCGGGAACCCGCGTGACTGTGGCACCGACGGCTACAGCGCAGGAACTGGAGGGCACCTGCTGGCCTTCGCTTCACTACCCATTCCGATTTTTATCTAATCTTTCACTGCCAAATCCTTAAAAACCTTCCCAAGGTAAAACAACTTGATACTGATTTTTTAACGACTAGATATTGTATCAGATGGTGGGAGGCAGATCGCCCTAACTGCTCAGCTTTCGAGAGAAAAGAGTCTAAGTTTTTTACCAAAATGGGGCCTGGCATGATGGCTCAGTGGCTAAATCCTCACCCTGCAACGCCAGGAGCCCACGTGTCCCGGCTGCTCCACCTTCCCATCCAGCTCCCTGCCTGTGGCCCGGAAAGCAGTGGAGGACGGCCCAAAGCCTTGGGACCCTGCACCCGCGTGGGAGACCCGGAGGCTCCTGGCTCCTGGATTGAGATTGGCTCAGCTCCAGCCACTGTGGCCATTTGGGGAGTGAACCCACGGATGGAAGACCTTTCTGTCTGTATCTCTTTCTGTAAATCTGCCTTTCCAATAAAAATAAATTTTTTTTTTACAAATTTTAGCAAAACAAAATCATCTATCGACTGCTTTACCCGGCTAAAGAAACACAAGTTTTGTAGTGATGGGAGAAACCAGCATCACAGTGCCCGGACGGCAGAGAACACGGTGCTACCCACCCAGCCCCGCGGCAGAAGAGCAGCCAACCCACCTGATGAGGAAGTGCACGGGCAGGTACCACGGGAAGCCGCAGAGGGGCGCGCTCTCCTCACAGGGAGCCCGGATGGTGTCGTTGATCTCGGGGATGTGCGGGGTGATATGCGACATCCCAGTGTAATCAAAGCCATTGATCCATATTCCTGAGTCCTGCTTAACGACTTGCCCGTCGAGGCCGTGAAATGTTCTAGTCATGTGCTGTAAGCAGGTTAAGACGGATGAGCAAACAGCCGTCCCACTCAGCTCACCCACATCCCCAGGCTGGACTCGCCCCAGTGAGCCAGTGTGACCAGACCGAAAACTGAGGTGGACGTGGAACCAGGGCAAGGGGCCGCCTGCGGTCTGCAGGGCTAAGGGGATATGTGCGTGCTTGTTGCATTGCATCTACAACACACATTTATGAGAATGTAAGTTTCCAGTCACAGTTTAGCGGAGCCTTTAAAGTGAAGCACCCCAGACACAGACAGACAGACAGACAGTCAGTCAGACAGACAGACAGACAGACAGTCAGTCAGACACACACACACACACACACACACACACACACACACACACACACACACACACACACACACCCACACCCACACCCCCTTCCTTTCCAGGCGTTAGATGGAGCAATTTCCTAAGCAATTTCTCTCTGTCACTATTTCTTTTTCTCTCTCATTATCTCTTTCTTTTTCTGTCTTGTCTTTGTCTCTGCATCGCTGTATCTGTTTCTGTCTCGCTGGGTGTCTCTGTCACTATTTCTCTCTCTGTCTCTCTCTCTCTGTCTCTCTTTCTGTGTCTCTTTTACAATGTTTTTCTGTGTCTATTTCTCCTCTTTCTCACTCAGTCTCTTTCATTTCTGTTTCTTTTTTCTCTCATTCAATGTCTTTCTCTCTGATTCTCTGTGTCTCTGTCACTTTGTCTCTGTGTCTGTCTCTTCTATCTGTCTTTGATTCTCTTTCTCTGTCTGTGTGTCTGTTTCATTCTCTCTCTGGATCACTCTGTCACCCTTTTTCTGTGTATTTTTCTCTGTGTCTCACTCTTTCTCTGTGGCTCACTCTTTCTCCTTCTGTCTCTTTCTCTGTCTCTCTCTAGGTCTCTCTCTCACTATTTCTTTCTCCATGTCTCTATCTTTCCATTTTTATCTCTTTGTGTCTTTTTCTCTTTCTCTGTCTTTGTCAGTCTCTCCTCTTTCCCTCTGTGTCTTTCTCTGTCTACTTTTATCTCTCTCTCTCATTCTGTCTCTCCCACTCTATTTCTCCATCTTTCTCTGTGTATGTTTCTCTGTGGTTGTCTCTTTCTGTGTCTCTTTATCTCTCTGCTTCTGTCTCTCTGTCTCGTCCCACTTTCTCTGTCTCTCTCTCCTCTCTCCCTGTCTTTCTCTCCTCTCTCCCACCTTCTCTGTGAACATGTGTGTCTCTGGATATCTCTGTCACTCTTTCTATCTCTTTCTCCATATTCATCTATCTCTGTGCGTCTGTCTCTCCTTTCTCAATCTGTCTCTTTCTCACTGTCTGTGTCTCTGTCACTCTGTTTCTCTGTGTCTATCTCTGTCTCTCACATTTCTCCTATCTCTTTTCTCTCATTCTCTCTTGGTCTCTGACTCAGTCTCTGTCTCTTTCTCTGTATTCTCTCTCCAGTGTCTCTATCTCTCCTCTCTCTCTGTTATCTTTTTCTTCTCTTTCTTATCATCTTTCTCTCTGTGTTTCATTGTGTCACTCTGTCACTATTTTTTTCCTCTATGTGTCTATTTTTCTTTGATTTTGTTTCTCTGTCTCCTCTTTGTGTTTCTCTTTCTGTGTCTCTTTCTCTGTCTGAGTCTCTGTCTCTCTGTCTCTTTGTCTATGACTGTCTCTTTCTCCATCTTTTCTGTTTCTGTCTCTATCTCTCTCTGCATCTCTCTCTCTTTCTCCTTTTCTCTCTCACCTTCAATGTGTGTGTGTCTCTGTGTGTGTCTCTCTCTGGGTGTCTCCCTTACTCTATTTGTTTCTCTTTCTCTGTCTCACTATTTCTCTCTCATCTCTGTCTCTGGATCTCTCTTTCTCTCTTCTGTGTCTCTGTCTCTCTCAATCTCTGGGTCTCTGTCACTATTTCTCTCTTGCTCTCTTACCATCTCTCACTCTGTGTCTCTTCCTCTCACACTCAGTCTGTCTCACTCTTGTTCTTTGTCTCTCTCTGTCCGTCTCTGATTCTCTTTTTTCTCTCTCACTCTCATTCTCTTCTCTTTGTCTTTCTGTCTCTCTGTCTCTTACTGTCTGTCACTCTTTATTTCTCTGTGTTTGTGTCTGTCTCTTTCTGTCACCCCCTTTCTGACTCTGTCTGACTTTTTCCCTTTCTCTGTGTCTCACTTTCTGTCTCTGGGTCTCTGTCACTATTTCTCTTTCCCTGTGTGTCTATCTCCCTCTCTCTTTCTCTTTCTATCTCTAGCTCTGTCTGTGTCTCTGTTACTCTATTTTCCTCTGTCTCTTTCTCTGTATCTCGCTCTTTCTTTCTCATTCTCTCTGTCTCAGACTGTGTCTGACTCTCTCTTGCTCTGTCTCTGTCTCTGTGTGTCTCTGCATCTCTGCATCTCTGTCTCCATCTCTCATCTTCTCTGTGTGTGTCGCTCTTTCTCACTGTGTCATTCTCTATTTTTCTATGTCTCTATTTTCCCTTGCTTTCTCTATCATTCTCACTCTAAGACTGACCCTTTCTTGCTTTCTCTCTCTCTGCATCTCTGTGTCTCTCTCCCTCCTTCTCTCTCTCCTCTTTCCTTCTTTCTGTATGTCTCTTCCTCTGTGTTTCTCTATTTCTCTGTTTGTGTGTCTCTCTCTATGGCGCTTCTCTTTCTCTGTATTTTTATCTGTATTTTATCTCTGTCTTTGTCTCTCTCTGTATCTCTCTCCCTCTCTTCTGTGTCTGTCTCTTTGGGTCTCATTGTCACTATTTCTTTGTCTATCTTTCTCCTCTCTCTCACTGTCTGTCTCTCTCTCTCTCTGTCTCATTTCTCCTTCTCTTTCACTCCATCTCTGTTTCTCTCTGTGTGTCTGTCTCTGTGTCTCTCTTGAACACTGTGACTCTATTTTTCTTTCTCTGTGTGTCTATTTTTATCTCTGTTTGTCTTTCTCTTGCTTTCTCTGTCTCTCTTTGTCTCTGAATCTCTCTCCCACCTTTTCTCTCTCTCACCTTCAATGTGTGTGTGTCTCTTTTTCTCTTTCTCTCCTTTCATTCTCTGTCTCTCTGGGTGTCTGGATATCTCTGTCTCTTTCTTTCTCTTTTACTCTTTCTCCTTGTATGTCAATATCTCTTTCTCCCTGTCCCTATTTCTGTCTCTTTTTCATTTCTCTGACGCTGTCTCTGTCTCTTTTCTTCTTTCTCTTTGTCTCTCTCTGGCTCATTCTTTCTGTGTCTGTCTTTTCTCTGTCTCTCTCTAGGTCTCTATCTTTCCATTTTTATCTCTTTGTGTCTCTCTCTTTATCTTTCTCTGTCTGTCTCTCTCAGTCTCTCCTCTTTCCCTCTGGGTCTCTGTCACTCTCTTTCTTTTTCTGTCTACTTTTATCCCTCTCTCTCTTTCTGGGTCTCTAGTTCCTTGTCTCTGTCTCTCTCGTTCTGTCTCTCCCACTCTATTTCTCCATTTTTCTCTGTGTGTGTTTCTTTCTCTGTGTCAATGTATCTTTCTCTGTCTGTCTCTATCTTTGTCTGTCTCTTTCTCTGTCTCTGTCACTTTCTGGCTCTCTGCATCTCTTTCTCTGTGTCTATTTTTATCTCTGTCTCTTTTTCATTCTATCTTTCTGTCACTATTTTTTCTGTGTTGTCTCTCTCTCTCTATCACTCTATTTCTCTGTGTCTCTATCTCTTTCTCTGTCACTCTCTAGTTCTCTTTCTCTGTGGTCTCTTTTTCTTCTGTCTCTCTGCCTTTCTTTCTCTCTTACTTTGTTCTCTCTGTGTCTATATCTCCTTCTCTCTCTGGCTCTGTCTCATTTTCACTATCTCTTTCTGTCTCTCTTTGTCTCTTGCTCTGTCTCTGTGTATTCATCTGTCTCTGTTCTTTCTCTACCTCTTTTTCTCTGTCTCTGTTTTTCTCTATGTCTCTATTGCTCTCTGTCACTATTTCTGTCTTTGTTTCCCTGGGTGTCTCTGTCACTCTGTTTCTCGGTTTCTCTCCTCTTTCTGGGTGCCTCTAACTCTTTCTCTGTATTTTGTCTCCTGTGTCTCTGTTTCTCCTATCTTTCTTCTCTCTTTCTCTCCATCTTTCTCTGTGTGTCTGTGTCTCTGTGTTTCATTGTCACTCTGTCACTATTTTTTTTTCTGTGTGTCTATTTTTATCTGTCTTTGTCTCTGTTTCTGTCTCTTTCTCTGTGTTTCTCTTTGTGTCTCTGTCTCCATTTTTTTCTCTTTCTTTCTGTCTCACTTTCTCTCTCTCTGCATCTGTCTCTCTCGCTGTCTCTCCTTTCTTCCACCTTCCCTCTCTCTCACGTTCAATGTGTGTGTCTCTCTGTGTGTCTCTTTCTCTATTTTTCTCCCTCCTTTCTCAGTCTTTCTGGGAATCTGGGTGTCTCTGTCACTCTATTTTTCTTTCTCTGACACTCTTTCTTTTTGTCTTCATCTGTCTCCTTTCTGTCTCTGTCTCTTGGTTTCTCTGACTCTCTTTCACTGTGCCTCTGTTTCTCTTTTCTCTTTCTGTCTCACTCTTATTCTCTTTCTGTGTCTGTCTCCGTCTGTCTGCCTTCCTTTCTGTCACTCTCTGTATCTATCTCCTCTTTCCATCTCTTTTTCTCTCTCTCCTCACTCTCACCTTCTGTGTGTGTCTCTCTCCCTCTTTCTCTCTTTTTATCTCTCTGACTTTGTCTGTCTCTGTCACTCTATTTTTCTGTCTCTTTCTCTGTATCTCCCTTTTCCTTTCTCTGTGTGTCTCTTTGCATCTCTGTGTCTTTTCCTTCTTTCACTCTCCTGCTATCTTGGACTGTCTGACTCTGTGTGTGTGTCTCTCTCTCTTTCTCAGTGTGTCTCTCTGGATCACTGCGTCATTCTCTTTTTCTTTTTCTGTGTCTGTTTTTCTCCCTTTCTCCCTCTGTCTCTATTTTCCCTTGTTTTCTCTGTCACTCTCACTCTAAGACTCTGACCCTTTCTTGCTCTCCCTCCTTCTCTCTCCTCTTTCCTTCTTTCTGTATGTCTCTTCCTCTGTGTTTCTCTATTTCTCTGTGTGTCTCTCTTTCTCCCTTTTTCTCTCTCTGGGTCTCTCTGTCACTCTTTCTTTCTCTGTGTCTCTGTCTTTCTGTCTTTCCCCTCTGTCTCTTTCCTCTCTCTTTTTTTTTTAATTGTTGCTTACATTGTATTATGTAGTACAGTTTTCTAGGCGCTGGGGATTCCCCCCACCCCTCCCATACCCCTCCCCCCATGGTGGATTCCTCTTTCCTCTCTTTTTCTGATTCAGTTTCTGTCTTTCTCTGTCTCTGTGTCTCTATTTTTCTCTGGCTCTGTCACTCTATCTATTTCCTTCTCTATTTTTATCTCTGTGTATCTCTATTTCCCTGTCTCTCTCGTTCTGTCTCTTTGTCACTATTTCCCCATCTTTCTCTGTGTATCTTTCTCTGTCTCTGACTATCTCTGAGTCTCTATCTCTTTCCTTCTTTGTTGCTCCCTGGCTCTCTGTGTCTGTCACTCTCTGTGTCTTTCTATTTTTACCTCTTTGTCTCTTTCACAGTTTCTGTGTCTATCTCTTCCTCTGTCTGTTTCTCTGCATCTCTAGGTATCTCTGTCTCATGTCTGCTATCTTTGTCATTCTCTCTCTCCTCAATTCTCTTTCACAATCTGTCTGTTTCTCTTTGTCTCTGTGTTTCTCTCTCTGTATCCATCTGTCTCCTTTCTCTACCTCTGTCTCTCTTCCTCCCCCCCGCCCTCTTTCTTTCTGTATCTCTGTCTTTGTTTCATTGTGTCTTTCTGCGTCACTCTGTCACTCTATTTCTCTTTCTCTGTGTGTCTCTGTTTTTATCTCTGTGTCTCTCTTCCTTTGTCACTCTGTCTCAGACTGCCTCTGACTCTCTTGCTCTCTGTCTTTCTGTCTCATTCCATCTTTTTCTTTCTCTATCTGTGTGTCTCTGTGGGTGTCACTGTCTCTATTTCTCTTTCTCTCTGTCTTTCTCTGTATTCATCTGTCTCTATGTATCCGTCTCTCCTTTCTTTCTCCTCCTATCTCTTTCTGATTCTCTTTCCTTCTCTTTCTCTGTGTCTCTGTGTCTGTGTCTTTCTCCATCTCTTTTTCTGTCTCTTTCTCCCTGTCTCTGATGGTCTCTCTGTCTCTCCTCTCTCCCCACTTCTCTATGTCTCTCTCTCTGTGCGTATTTCTCTCTTTTTCTTTCTTTCCTATCTTTATTTCTCTGTCTCATTTCTCCTATCTTTTTTCTCTCATTCTTTTTCTCTTTCTCAGGCTCTTTCTGTCACATTATTTCTCTCTGTGTGTGTATCTATTTGTCTCAGTGTCTCTTTGTGTCTTTCTCTGTATTCATCCACCCTTGTGTCTCTGTCTTTTTCTTCTCTGTCTTTCCATCTTTCTCTTTGTGTGTATCTCTCTGTGTGTCTCTCTGGATGTCACTGTCTCTATTTCTCTTTCTCTGTGTGTTTCTATTTTATCTCTGTCTTTGTCTCTTTGTCTCTCTGTCTCTGAATCTGTCTCCTTTTCTCTGTCTCTCCTCTCTCACCTTCAATGTGTATGTGTGTGTGTGTCACTCTTTCTGTGTCTATTTCTCTTTCTGTCTCTGTCTCATTTCTCCTATCTCATTCTCTCTGTCAGTCTCTTTCTCTGTGTGTCTTTCTCTATCACTCTGTGTGCCTCTTTCTCTATTTTTATCTCTCTCTTTCTGTGTCTTTGTCTATTTCTCCTATCTTCTTTCTCTCACTCTGTCCCTTTCTCTCTGTGTCTCTTTCTGGCTCTCTTTGTCTGTCTGTCTGTCTCCATTTTTCTTTTTCCCTGTGTCTCTTTCTTTCTCTTTTTCTGTCTCCTCTTTCTCCCTGTCACTCTCTCTGACTCTATGTGTGTGTCTTTCTTTTTCTCTCCTCTCTCTCACCTTCTCTCAGTGTGTGTCTCTCTCTCAGGCATTGGGGGGATAAGTGGACATGTGGTCTGGAAGGTTAACCTTCCCTTGAAATGCCCACAATCCTTACCCAAGTGTCTGAGATTGAGTTTCACTTCATTTCCAATCCAGACTCCCACTAAATCAGACCTTGGGTACCAGCAGGTAATCTCAAGAGCTGGGTCTGTGCACGCACACAGGAGGCCCCAAGATGGAGGCCATGGCTCCTGCGATGACCAAGCTGACCTGTGGCTTTTGTGAGCATGTGGGATAAAGAAGCAGATTGTACCTCCCTATCTCTATTGCTCTACCCTTCCAATACAAAATAAAAGGTACCCCTGTTCCACACTGGTGTTCTAGAGTGTATTTTCTGACTTACCTGCTAACGTGGTAGTAATGACTCAAGTGGTTTAGTTCCTGGTACACATGTGGGAGACCTGTTCCTGTGCATTCCAGCTCCTGGGTCCAGTGTTGATCCGGCGTCGGGGTCATTCAGGGAGTGTAACAATATGTGGGTGTTCTCTCTGTCATGCAAATAAAAGTATCACTATTAATTTTCAAAGGGTTACAAAGCATTTTCTTAATCTTGAAATAAACAGCACACATTTGAGATAAATGACATCAGTTCTTCCATAAGCATTCAATTCCTACTAAATCCCAGACACTGTTAGAAGACAGATGAACATATGTTCTGTTATGTCAAGGAAACTATAATTTAGGGGAGAATAAAGATGCCTCTCTAAATCACCACCCCCATCAAAAAAAAAAAAGAACTAGAAAACTAGAAAAATACATTGGAGCAAGGTAAGACAGAAATGAAGATTCTAGAAGCCTTGTACGTGCAGAGACGTGTCCAAGATAGAAAGCTGGAATATGACAGCTGCTGAGAGTGATCCCACATGGGGCGTTGACCAGATCAATTAATCTGATCTGAAACAAAGGACAAAGATTTTACAACAATCTCTCAGGAAATACTCTATATATTATTCTCTGAGTTCCAAATTGCACATCAGCTGAATATTTTAAGGGTTTAAAAATCCTGTACCCCATTTAGTTTTAAAACATCTTTATTATACTTTACATTCATTTCAGCAGAGTCCTGGCCTTTTCCCTAGCCTCATCTAATTGTCAAATCACATTTTTAAAAATTTGCTGCTGCTTGATGCAGCAAGGGAGAACTTCCTGTTCCTTGGAGGAGAGGTCTGTGGCCGAGAAGGGAACCGCCGGGGAACAGTCCCTGTGTTCACACTGTCACACTCACATCCTCACAAGGGCATCACTGGCGATGCTGCCTGCTATCATGCACTCCTGTTGAGCTGACTTCGACTCAAGTAAAATCAAGTAGATGTGCAGGTCCCAGAATGTCCTTGGGGCAGCTACCTAAAATAGTAACAGTAACCTCAGATTCAGATTTTTTTCTAAGTTACATTACCAGATACCTCAGCAACACTGTTGTTAGGACACCATAACTGCCACAGACAAGTGCAACCATGCGAGTGAATCCCATGAGCTTCTTAGACTTGAAAGCAAGGTTTCTCCGACTTGTGTGGGCCTATAAGATATATAATTTGGAGTAGCTTGTGAGATTGGAGGAATAATTATTATTTAGAAAATTGCAACGGCCAAAGTGTTGAGAAGTACTAAAAACTTTTTTTGATACTAAGAAGGGAAAAATTATCTCAATATAGAAGATTGCCTTTTCCTAAAACCAGACGGTGTCCACATTTCTAAAAGATGTATATAAAGCCATGTGTAAATAAATTAATAGGTAGACAAGTTAATGTTTTAATGGCTTTGCACCAACCCAGCAGAACAGTTTTTAATGTATAAGGAAGAGGACTGGACACAAAAGAAGACAAAAGCCAGAAGCAAGCTTAAAGATTTAAAAATTAAATCTTCACTGTATAAATAAGACATTACAGGATTAAACAGAAAATATCTGTTTTATATTGGCTTATCCTGAACTTTTAGACATTATTTGTATTCCATTCTTTGTATGAAAGCCATGCTTGCAATAATTCTTAAAACCTTGAAAAGTTAAAAGGCATTTTCTTCCTCCACATGCTACAGGAAATTCCATAAGGAATTCTATCATGAAGAAATCCATATTAGAGGCACAAATGCAGTTCTGTCTCAAAATCCATCATGCAGAAATACAAATTGTCAAAGCTCTGCTTCTGACTTGATTCTGAAATAGCTAAACACGAATAGCTGATAAAAAAATAAAGCTTGTGTGATAATCCCAAAGCCAATTCTAAGGTTCGCAGCAGGTTCAGCCCTTGCTTCACGTTATTCAGAAGGGAACGATGGACTCCAACGTCCCTTCCTTGGGCAGAGCGCTGGTTTTTAAGTGTCTAATGTCACTTGACTTTTGGAATTGCCATGTGCAAGTGGCACATCAACAAAAGCAGTACCTCCTGGCGACTTTCTCAGTGTGCACGGAATTACCCAGGCTACAGTTTCACATGAAACACAAACTGCCCATCAGACTCCCACTTAGCAGTTTACTCTGGGATTTTTTTTTCTAGGTTCTCTGAAGATGTGTTTTAGCCCTTCTCTTTTGATGGGCAAAAGATATATGGAGAATAGAGAATTAGACATGATAGACAAACTCCCTAGGTCTCAAATTCAATGACTTTCAGGGTAGTTGAAACTTTTCTTAGTACACACTAAGATTGTGGTGTTCTGAAAAATAAAAATGGAAGGCAACACGCAAGAGTAGGAGAAGGCTCAATAACGGCTTTGACATCTGATAGAGTACAGGCTGCAACCCTCTCTGAGGACATCAAGATTCCTGCAAGGAACAGGAAGCTCTAGGCCAGCTGTGAACCAGTCCTCCGTTGCTAAGCAGTGGCTTACTCCAAGGAAACAGAAAAGTCCCAGGCCTAAATATCCAAGATAACATGAAATTCATGGTGGTTTAGCACTACACTCAATAGAAGTACCTGTGGCAAAAGACAGGCAAAAAAAAGAGTATTTCTGACCTTTACATAAATACTGAAGTAGACAGGGTACTATTCTGAAGTGATTTCATCAGAATTTCATCATTGTTCTTTGTTTTTTGTCAAGTTACTTATTTACAGATTGTTCGGGATGGGTGCTAGCAGACAGAAGTACTAAATATTAAAAAAAAAATAGAACTGATTTAGATTGGTAACTGATTTCTAATTTTTTTTTATTTTTAAAAGACTACAATGTTCTAAGTTGCAATGGGAAGAATTCCTGTGTATCTGCCTCGCTAGTTTAGGATTCTCCACTGTTCTCCCACTCTGTATATACACGTGGGAGCAATCTGATGATAATTCGTACATGGCATGTCCTTTTATCCTAACATACGTCATTTTTTTCAGGAATAAAACCGTTCTTTCCCAACATGAGAATACTGTTATCTAATATGGGAACCCACATGTTGACAGAACACTGGAACATACTATAATCTAGAAGTACTTACAGCTCTTTCAGAGTCTCTCTACAGTTCCCACATGTTGACAGAACACTGGAACATACTATAATCTAGAAGTACTTACAGCTCTTTCAGAGTCTCTCTACAGTTCCCTTTCCCGCACTTCCCCTGTGATCACAATATTAATCTAGAATCATATACCACCTTTAGTTGTCAGGGATTCTGTCTGTCTGGTACTCTTCAATGCTGTCATCACCCCAGATGTTCTGACATGTTGGTGGGTTAATAACGCCTACAGAAGGAGCTCAATATCAATTAACTGCAAATACCTTAGTCACACAGAAACCATACTTCCATTTCAAAGTACAAATATGCTACCAAGACCTTGATCTTTATAAGCCAAATACTCACTAGGTAACAGAATTTCAGGTCAATTATTAAGCCATGCTCATGTATTAAGCATTCGCATGATAATGTAGATTTTGGTATTTGAGAAGCAGTAAATGTTCTACCTAAAAATATGGGCCATTCTGTACTCGCTGTTCTCGGAATTTGGCACCAATTACTCAATCTTTCTAAGTTCCAGTTGGTTTATACACAAAATAGAGTAACACCTAATTGGATTTTCTATTAAATAACATAGTGTTTATAAAATTCTTAAGAGTTGCTTGGATGCAGCAAATGCCATGTGTATGTTGCTAATCTACTCCACAAATCTCTGGACGCTAATAGTTGTTTCAACAACAATAATGCCTAAGAGACTTTTACTCTTGACCTTGACTATGAAAGTTCTTTATATACTCTCTGTCTTGGCCTTCCTTTGTACTAGCTATTACGTTGACCTCGTTTGAGACTCTCTACAATGCTGTATTTATACATACAAGGAGCATGCCTTTCATTTTCTTAGGTTTTTAATTGTTACTTTCAGGTAAAGGTTAAAATTTATCATCAAAAAAGGAGCATGGTGGGGAAGAATGGAAGCCAAAAACACGGCTTGGGCTTGAGGCCAGAAAATCTGAACATGTCTAATAGCAAAGTCTGAACTCGACTGCCTTTCAGCCTACCATTCCTCGTGATTAATCTCTAGCTAACAGTCAGGGACAGCGGGACTGAGTGAGTCACAAACAGCAGAAGCTGGTTTCAATGCAGCACGGTGTCCCCAGTGTCATTGGTCCCACAGTGGCCGACTCGGAGACTCAGCCCACATGAACGCAACGGGAAGGATTAACGGACAGAAAGACACATGGCTCAACCTTTGTGTCCAGTGCTCAGTCATCCCACATTCATGAAACCACAAAAGGTCAGAGCTAGAAAACAACCCGGTGTTCTCCTAGCCCTATAACTTCGGTTCATGGAAGCAGAGAGAAATCAAGTGACACCTGAAAGATTCCTAAATTATTTAAGAATTTAGTTAATACCATGTGTGTTATAACTCTGCTGCTTTGTCCCATTTTTAAATGTTGAGTTGATATTTGGTTAAATATATAACCATTATTAAATGTATATATTTTACTCATTTTACCTGAAAAAAAAAGACATTGTTACACTTCAGTTGCATGAAGTTACTTCTTGACAATGTACTCCTGCTGTTTAAGCCTGGAAAAACCTCTAAATGGCAGCTTTTATAAGCCCCCAAGTAATGAGAATTTCAACCATTTGCAAATACAGTATGTTAATCACTTATCTACAAACATAAAATTGAAAATTTATTCCACAGGAAACCACGTTGACTTAATAGTCATTGAAGAGTCAAAACAATATGAACAAAGCATCCAGGGCTACAAGGGTATCAATAACTTGATCTGTGCCAATGGAGTTGTCAGTGTTATGCACAGATCAACTACATCACATGAAAAGCAAAGGTTCGACCTGCAAATAATATTTAAGTCTAAGAAAAGAGGAGAAATGCACCCAAAAATCACAGAAATGAAAGGTAGGATACAGAGCATCGCCATATTTTTAGTAATAAAAATCTTCAGGTGCTTGTCCTTGCAGAGACCTCCATGGAGCAGGCAACACCTGGCTTAGGGTCTAACAGAGGGCAGCAAGGAGGCTGTCCTGGAGCTCAGGGGCCAATGTGGAAAAGCCCTAGGTTCCTACAGCAAAGTCTTGTTTGGTTAATAAATAGGACCTGGCAGGTAGTTTGGGTTAAGGTCATGGGAATTTGAATTCCAAATCAGGGCATGAAAACTTAATCAGATGGGGAAAAAAAACTTAAAATGACTGGTAAATTCATTGTAGTTGAATTTTTAATTAAATGCTTAGTTATTTCACATGCGGGAGCTGAAATTGGTAAGAAAGGGGTCCCATGTATCCATTACTCAAATTCCTCCAATGACAGCATCTTGCAAAATTCTAGCAGAAAGTCACCACCAAAAAAGTCACAACCAGAATGGATACCACCACAAAGTGAAGAATAAGTCCTTTGTGACAATATGGGGGTGGGGGAGAGATAGGGAGGTGGAGAGAGAATGGAGGGAGGGAGAAGAGAGAGGACGAATCCCTATACCTATACCAGGTGTCATGGAAAACAATCTAAAAAATTTTTAAACCAGAATGATACGATCCCCATGCTGCTCATCATCATACCATCCCCCATGCTGCTCCTTGATTACACATCCATGCCCTTCCTCCTTTTAATTTCTAACAAACTGTCCTCCATTTCTAGAATTTTTCATTCCAAGAATTAGAATGCAGTTTTAGGGAATGGACATTTGATTCTCACTCAGCATAATTCCCCCGAGATTCATCCAGGTAGCTCTGTGCACTGAATCATACAAAGCCACTCCTGATGGCATTTCATCACTTCAATGGCAATTGTCTTGACACATCTTAGAGAAAGGATCATTAGGAAAAATATTTCGAAATCCAGTTGACCTTTCTTGTCGTAGCCAGGCCACATGTGAAGATCTCGCTGGAGTTCCTGGTTTCTGCCTCCAGCCTGGCTCAGAACTGGTGGTTTTCTGCATTTAGGGAGAAAATGAACAACCAACATTCATTCATCCTCTCGTCCCCTCCCTCTGCTCCTCCCTCTCTTTCCCAAATAAATCATTTTTAAAAAGACAAAACAAAAACAAGAAGAATGGTTTATAATGGTTTCCTGAATTCTAATGCCCGAAGTCTCCACAGGCCAGGTAAGGCGATAATGACAACTCCGTTATTAAAGCTTTGACACATGCTCTCAGCTAAAGGGATTGTATTTGGGTTCACGTCTTCCAAAAGAGGGGTGGTGAGTTTTTCAGCAAATCATGTCTCAAATTCAAGAGTGGATTCCTTTCGATTTAAGACTTCTAGATTCTCAGAATTAAAACTTTTTATGTTAAAAATTGCAAAATCAGGCTAGAGTAAGTGAAAATGTGGAATCAAGCTATAAAGAGATTACAGAATATCCAAGGGGGAATAAGAACTGTGTTTCACCATGGGAGCAACTTTTGTGCTGTGTCTTTAAGATTCAACTCGGTCGTGAGCTCAGTCCAGAAACCTGCCCTGCCACCCTATTCCTGACCCTCCCAGGTGGGTGCCCTGCCACCCTACTCCTGACCCTCCCCGGTGGGTGATTCTCACACGGTCCATAGTGCACCCAGTTGATCTTTTACAAAGAATTCATTGTACACAGCCAACACTACCTTGCCTGCCTCACATGCTGAGAATGAAACGGCCACTTGAAATGCTGAAATGACTACTTGAGATTTGAGGCTATACTTTCCTGCTTTAGTATAGAACCTGGCATTTAATAGCAGTTCAAATAAAATGTATAAATGTCTGTTCTGACTCCTAGTCCTCCTCAAGTTCTCGGTTACATTTTAAAAACCACTTTGTATATTAAGTGTACATATTTCATTCTCTGACTCGCTTGCTCATCAATCCTTCAAATCTTGCTCTAATGGAAAAAATGAAGATGACAATGAACAAAAGAGCGAACCAGACCAACTGGTTATCTTTGCTAATCTCGTCACCGCACGGCCCACGTGTGGACAGAAATAATCTGAATGGATAGAAGTATGTCTTCCTGACACAGGTTGGAACATTGATTGAAGAAAACACCATGGACGGAGTGCGAGAGGTAACTGTCGCCACACACACACACACACACACACACACACACACACACACACACACACACGCTTCCAAGAGCCAGCTCCAGTTGGAATAACATAAGACAAACTCAACCCATACTTGGTGAATCATAAAAACTAGCTGTTCTATCATTCACTATAGTTAATATTATTGCTGCATTTTAGGTGGCGTTTTCACAAACTTTATTGTACTTGATTTTTGCAAAATACTACGAGCTGATTTAGGAAGATCTTGCTATCGTACTGAACACCTGAGAAAACTTCTAAAATGAGTTCTGACTTGTCCAAAGTCACAAAGGAATAATGGCACAAAGATTATGTGGAAATGATTTTACTTCTAAGACTAGAGTCGAGGACAGCATCTCTTTCCCCATACTTTTAAAGCCAGAGTATTCTCGAGCTGCAGCAGCTGGGGCAAAGAACCCAGTGAGGCAGAGAAGGAAGACAAAGAGGATACGCAGTGCTCATGGAGGAACGGTGGCGCCTGCCCTGCACGCGGCCCATAGAGTCCAAAGAGGGCAACGCAAAAAGATATGGCACTCCCAGCGGCTACAAAGAAGGTTGTGAAATATCGCTCCCCAAGAAAGGTTGCTTTGCTGTGCTCTGCTTTTTGTGTGAACAGCCAGGCCTTAATTTCCCGGTTTTTTTCCCCCTCTTGATATTTTCAATACTAAGCAGAGTGAGGAGCAGGGTGAGTGAGGCACTCTGGCAGCAGGATGGGGGCCCAGCTTGTCCTGCACCGAGTCCTGCCTGGGTGGGACCTGTTCATCTCAGTCCAAATCCATTGTAAAGACAGAGAAAAGCTTTAGAACACCTGGATGGTGAGTGAGTGGGACACTACGGCAAATCTGGGAGCCTGGATTCAAACAGATGCTGCAAGTAAAATATTTATGAATGAAGGGCCAAAACATGCAGGCAAGACAGAGCAGGAGCTTTGGGAAGATAAAGGCTGTGCACCGCGCCGATCGTGAGGCCTTCGTTTACCGCTCAGGGGCTGTCCAGTCCTGCCCTGGGCACAAAGGTTCCAGACACAGGAGAACGTTTAGCTATAGCCTGCTTCGGGAATAATCCCACGTCCCAAGCAATATCAAACCAAAGACAACCTCGACACTCACGGCTTGAAGTTCTGTTAGGTTGTCATAAATCCTAAGCTCTCAAACTAGACGAGTAACAGAAAGTGACTTGTGCAGACTGTTTACAAGTTATGCAATTTATCTTTTTTCTTAAGTCATTTTCAGGCACAAGCAGGAGTGGAGAGAAAAACAGTCTGATTTCCTCAAAAGGCAGATGATGCATGCGAGGGTCTGGCTTGGTTGGGCCTGGAGCCTGGAAGAGCCCGCTTAGACAAGTGACCACAGCCACAGCCTCTGGGCTTCCACTCTGCAGGTCCTGAGTAACTGGAGCCCTCGCTGATGCACAAGCATCTAACCAGTCTTCATTTCCTGACATTTTTCCTGCTGTAGCTTATTTCCAAATGTGTTTCTCCATTTCCATTATATGTTCTGCCTATGAAACTGTCAGGCACTCTTATCTGGGATTCATAACCTTTGGATTCCTGCAAATATTTTTATACATGAATTTTTGTACAAGGTCCTATGGGGTCTACATACTTTTAAAACTGTGGGCCTTACAGAATAAGAGCTTCTTTCTTGCAGAATGGCTTTAACTGGCTTGACTAGTATCCTGAGCAAGGAATGTTATTTAATATTTTTACTTTTGTACGTACAAAAGTAAAAATGTTAAATAACAACATAAAGATAAAATATTTACATGTTAGATTAACTCATAATTAAAATATTAGACATGAAAATTAAAATTTTTTATTATGTACATATTGTACGCCGCATGAATTCTCTCAATTATCTTTACTATGTCTTTCTGAAGTTCATACTGATTTTATTCCTTTATGAGTGGAGAAACGGATTCAGGAATATCATACAGACTCAGTTTCTCTGGCAGACCCTGAACTGAGGAGATTTCATCCCTTTTTGCGTCTTCCGCTTTCTCTTTTGGCCTTCTTCCCAGGAGCATCTCCCAGTGTCCCTTATTCAGTCCGGAGGGGCTATGTGAGGACCACTAATAACAAACCATCAGATCCCAGTCTGAATAGGAAAGGACTGCTGTGCACATCCATGCGCATGTGGTCGCTGCAGCGTCGGGATCTGAGTCCCAGGTCAGGTGCAGTGTGTCACCTTCAAGGTAGCAAGAGGAGAAATGCAAGAGGCAGAGCAGCTTGTAACCGTCTCTTGCCAAAAGAAACACGGCACACGTACAGCGTGGCTCACAGAGCTTGAGGGATCTGATGAACTTTAGAACCCTTGGCAACACCACAGGGAAGTGCATCGCATTTCACACCAACTCAGAGCAGCACATTTGCCTGTGTATAAGCTTAGCCATTCTTTCTATAAATATTTTTTGCGAGTTTTTCATAACTAAACCAGTCATACTCCATAAACGCACAAATAGGAGGGTAGGTGTTGGATGCATTAGTTAAAACCTCACTTAGGATGCCCATTTTCCATGTAAGAATGCCTAGGGGGCCCGGCGTGGTGGCGCAGTGGTTAAGGTCCTCGCCTTGCACACCCGGGATCCCATATGGGCGCCGGTTCTAATCCTGGCAGCCCCTCTTCCCATCCAGCTCCCTGCCTGTGGCCCGGGAAAGCAGTCGAGGACGGCCCAAAGCTTTGGGAACCTGCACCCGCGCAGGAGACCCGGAAGGGGCTCCTGGCTTCGGATCGGCATAGCATCGACCGTTGCGGCTCACTTGGGGGGGTGAATCATCGGACGGAAAATCTTGCTCTCTGTCTTTCCTCCTCTCTGTATATCCGCCTTTCCAATAAAAAAATAAAAATAAATCTTTAAAAAAAAAAAAGACTCAATGACAGTTTAATTAAAAAAAAAAAAAAAAAAGAATGCCTAGGTTCCAGGCCCAGCTCTTCTCTTGGTGTCTGATTCCCAACAAAGCACTCCAGGGATGTAGCGATGTGCCCTGGATGGTCCCTCTCCTGGGAGGCCTGGGTCACTTTCCCGAGTCCTGGGTTTCTGGGGAGTGAGCCTGCAGTAAGAGGCCTCTCTGTGCCTTTTTTCATCTCCCTGTCTTTTAGGTTGTCAAGTAAAATAAATACAAAAATGATCTTTAAAACCATTAAACATCCATCCAGATAAAATTTTGATCAAAAGGTGGAAGGGAAAAGCTTTTGGCAATTCTGCTTGGGGTTCACTGGGCATTCACCTCTTCTTTTAGTACTTTACTTCTTGTGATGCGGGCCAACAGCCGTTAGCCCACGAGGTGTCCGTGGGTGTCCGTGTGCTTCCACAGCCCCCAGACCAAACAGGGAACCGAGACCTGCCGAGAACAGTCCCCGCGTCCAGCATCTACACTGCAACAGTGAGGCTCCCTCCAACCTCCAAAGACATCTGAGGAATGACGAACCTGCAGCAACTTAAGTGGACTGCAGCCACAAAAAAGACACAGATGGCCCAAAAGCAAAACCAGTAACAAAGCTATCAAATGGCTTTACCTCCCAATAAGAAAAATACAGAAAGCTGGGAATCTGCCTTTCTGTAAGAAAATACGTTAAGTTGGAACCAGAAAGAAAGTGGGATGGAAACCAAGTGACTACTCTGGCAACTTTATACACCATGGCAAGCCTGTTAGGACAGATGATACACCCTGCCGTGGTTTTCCTTTCCATGGCAATCGACAATCAGGTTTATGTTTTGAAATATATCTATTTGAAAGGCAGGTCAACATACAGAAAAGGAGAGAGATTAAAGAGACAGATCTGTTACATTCTGGTTTGTTCCTTAAATGCACACAGAAGCCAGGATGGAGCCAAGCTGAAGCCTGCGGCTTCCAGGTGGGTGATGGGCTCCCAGCGCCTGAGCACCACCGACTGTTTCCCAGGTATATTTAGCAAGATTCGCTGGTTTCAGACCAACCACTCCAACTGTGGGAGAAGGTCACCACCATTAGCAGTTTAACCCACTGTGCTGCAGTGCTAGCCCCAAGACACACTGGGGCTGAGTGAGACTCGTGGCTCCACTGCGTTTAAGTGTGCAGTCTACATCGCTAACCATTCTCGCGATATCTCAAGAGAGCGAGGAATCACGGAGGGACGTGAAGTCCAAGAACAGAACCATTTCCTCAAATGTGCAAGCCACTGCGAAGCCATCACTCAAACGCAGCTTGAGACGGCTGCAGTCAGCCCTCGGCACCAGATGACAAAGGTGGCATACGAGAACGCTTCCAGACCCCGTAAGACGTTCCCAGTCACTAATTGGGCTTCACCTGCACAGGGCAGGTGTGGTGGAAGGAAGGAGAGCGGGAAGACACAGCTTGCCGCTTTTCTCTCCTTTCATCCGAGCACCGAGGGCAAGCCGGGCAGATTACTAAATATGACGCAATGTCCGCTCTCTGCTTTGGAAAGCTTTCGCTCCAATTCATTTATTCCTTTCTCCATTCAGAGATCTGTTGACACATTCATTTGCTGGCTCCATTTCTTCCTTATTGTTTGCCCTGCTTCTGAGTGCCCTCCTGTTTGCCCTCTCCCTAGTCAAACCACCACACCCAGAAGGATGTATTCAAGGGAACAAGCGAGCCCAGCCCTCTGAGTAATAAGGATTCCAGATCCACGCTTACACGCCCAACTGCCCGGCTACCGTGGCTTCTCCTGGCTTTACCCCGGGACAAAAGGACAAACCCCACTGGTGATCAAAGACTTCAGAAAAAGTCATCTGACCATTGAGAAATTGACTTGGTTTCAACTGAAACATTGCAGATGGAAAAGAGGCTGCAGGGCCTGAGATCCTGAAAGCCGGGCAGATCTGTGTCCAAATGCTGGTGTCACCAGTTCTCAATGTGCCACCTTGATCAAGGTGTCTTAGTCTATGACTGTATCACTTATATTGTGGGAATAAAGACAGCACTTAGGTCATAGGGTTAGGGAGCTACAGAACCTCATGTAAAAAGACTTAGGACAGGGCCCAGCACAGTAGCCTAGCAGCTAAAGTCCTCGCCTTGAATGTGTCAGCATCCCATACAGGTGCCGGTTCTAATCCTGGCAACTATGCTTCCCATCCAGCTCCCTGTTTGTAGCCTAGCAAAGCAGTCAAGAACGGTCCAAAGCCTTGGGACCCTGCATCCACATGGGAGACCTGAAAGGGGCTTGGGCTCCTGGCTTCGGATTGGCTCAGCTCCAGCCATTGCGGCCGCTTGGGGAGAGAATCAACAGACAGAATATCTTCCTGTCTCTCCTCCTCTGCACATCTGACTTTCCAATAAACACAAATGTATCTCTAGGGAAAAAAAAAAAGACTTAGGACACATGACAAGCCACTATTCTAAGTGCTGGAGACATAACCAAAAAGAAAACAAATTCCTGTGGAGCATGAAGCAGAAGAAATAAAGAGGAAATAGATGCACAAAAGTCACCGCTGTGACCACCAAAAGGCACGAAAACGAAACACTAACACTGCCCAAGAGAACGAGGCAGATGTCAGGCTGTGACGGAAGGCACGCAGGGCGAGAAGCCGCTACCTTCCACTCATCCTCACTTCCCCGAGTGGGCCCCTGGAAACAAGGGCCCGATTAGGAAGACAAAAATGTAAATATATAGTTTTACATGCAGGAACCTTCATTAGGAAATGAATGTCTGAAAAAACTTAAAATGTATATCCTTTTGCAATAAATTTGATGAAGAATATAGACTATGGGAAAAGATGACTGGGGATCATAGAGCTGGGGGTTAAGAGCCAGAAACGCATCGTCATATTTCTCTTGGCAGTCCAGTGAGAGTTGGGGGTGCATTTCCACTGTCCCCCGCTGTTTGACCCACTCCAGCCATCTGGGAATTCCAAGGAGGGAATCTTGCGAGATGTGCCTTGGAGGATTTGCTCTCCCTCCTTTCCTAGGTGTCTGCGAGGCCCAAAGATACGTTTCATGTGTCAAACTGAAAAACACTCGAGGTCACTAGCATGATTTGGTGACATTAGACGTTTGTCATGTCCACCAACGGAACACGGTGCTTTTAAATTTCCTGTTTCTTTCAAAGTATAGGCTCCTAGAAGGGATAACGATCCCATTATCATAGCCCACTACAACAGATTGAACAGAAAGGGTGGGCACACTCACAGCAGATTGAGCTAACAAAGTACCAAGAATCACTTGACTTCCCAGTTTCTGTCCATTCGCTCACATCTGCAAGTGCCAAACCCATTGAACTGTGCTCAGTGTATCGTGAGGGGCCTCCACTAGTCCCAGATCACCAACTATCCCAACGGGATGAGCGACAATCTGTGCGGAAGTTAGCAGTTGTCACAACTGGATCAGGGCTGCTACTGGCATCCACTGGGTCCAGCCCAGAAATGTTGCTAAGCACGCATCTTCAAATGCACAGGGCAGTCCCCAGTATCAAAGAATTTTCTGGCCCACAATTTTAATACTGCTAAAACTGAGAATCCCTGCTTTACATGAGAGAAAAGAAGTCAGAAAAGACAGTTTTAGTGACCGCATGACTTCTTTTTAAAAGATACCACGAAATCCTTCATTAGAGGTTCATCATGGAGTTGGCGTCTCCAGAAATTGAAAGCATAGTCGTGACAATCTTACCCTTCAAAGTCAGATATTAGCTGAAATTATTTTCTCCTCTAATTCTTAAAACACTGTTGTCGTGAACCTTAGTTTTTCATCCCAATTTGAGTTAAGGAAACCTGGGTTAGTTTCAACTATTAGTACCATCTTAACCTAAGCTCCTCATGTTACCTGTCCCACCAGATCTCTGTTCTCTTGTTCTATTCTGGACCAATCCCAGTACACACCTTCGGGGTGTGATGTGGCAGGTTTACAAACAGGGGTGCTTTTTTATTCCCCAGAAAAGCAATCATTCGCATGTGTGCAAAATATTTCACTTGCTCTGGGGGTTAGAGTAACACATCTAAGTCAAATATGAATCATTCCTATACTTAGAGTCTTTTGAAAATAACCATGCCAACCTACAGAAGCACACCGATGGGTAACAACTGTTAGCAGAATATGCATCAAAGGCATGTTTAGCTATTGGAGACCAGCAACGGAAAGTAAATATTAGAAGATTTTAGTCTCTATTATGAATATGTAGAACTTAAGTTTTATGTGCTTTGCAAATCAGAAAAAAAAATAACCAATGTGATATCATTTGGTCACTTTGTCATCAGGAATGTCTTCATGTGGTCACCATCTTTCTGCCGTGACTGTTGAATTCTGGACTGTTCCAACATTGTCACCTTGCTAAGCTTCCTTGTATGTTTGCTCCTTTTTTACTTCGTCTTCCCAACCACAATCCCCCAAACGGCGATAACAGAGCAGCTCCCCGCACCCGGTCATCTTGGCCGACTGTCCAGGAGCATCACGAAAACACTCCCGTGAACACAGAACTCTCCAGCCTGTAACAGTGCAGAATTTGCAAAGACCTCTGCAATCTTTCTGCTCCTTGTCGCTCTCTTTCCCTCTCTCACCCCTTGTACCTCCTCCCTTCTCTCTCTAGTCCCTTGAGATGGGGCACTTCCTCATGTTTTAGAACTGGCAGCAACTTTGTACTGACCAGGCTTTTTACCCCCTACAGATGCTCAACCATTCTCTTGCAGAAAACCCCAATAGTTCCTTTCACTATTTAACTATTATTTTCTTCACTAAATATTTTATGAATGTATTAATTCTAAAACTCCACCAGTACCCACTGTGTAGATGAAGGATGGTGCTATAGTGCGCTGGCTTTCACTCAACTGAGAACACTTGAACAGAGGAAGGCCGAATTGTCTCTGGGAGCTCATCATCTACAGCGACTCTCCAAAGGGAATTTGCTTCTCATCAGACTCATCCAGGAGTCTTATCAAACAGGGATTACCTCTAGGATCCCAGGAGAGGGAATTGCAAGGTGACAACTTTCTTAATTAAATGTTTGAAGCATGTGGTGGGGCGAGGGTGGGAGAGGAAGAGAGAGAGCGAGCGAGCAAGCATTGGTCCGTTTCCCTCAAATACCCACAATGTCTGTGACTGGGCCAGGCTGAGCCAGGAGCCTGGAGTCTCTCCCCGGATTATCCAGCAAGGACCAAGCATCGGGGCTGCCCCTGCTTGCTAAGGCACACTGGCAGCAAGCTGGAAGAGAAGTGGAGCAGCCAGGACTGCCTTCAACCGTCATGCCAATATAGGATGCCAGCCTGTGGTTGGTAGCTTAGCTCACTGCGCAACACCAGTTCATGAAACGTTTGGTCTGAAAGCAAGCAAACTTTTATTGACCCTCCATTTCCCTCCCTCAATCTGTCATTTGTACCACAGTCTCTCCTCAGGAGTGCCAAGCCCCTATCCTCTCTGTAACTCAATATACCAAGAAATCTTCAATCATCTGACACTTCTTCAAATTTCATTGTCCTGTCTCCTGTGCCCAGGTAGATGAGTAATTCAGCCTTGGGGAGGAGGGTGAAGTTCAAAATGTTCATGGAAAATACAATGCGTGGATTTCAAAGGTGTTTCAATAAAATAAACTTATGCCACTTCTTTCATAGGTAACATGAAGCCGCTGCCTATGCTTTCCCCTTTGTTAATCTGTCATGTCGACCGAGTTTGCAGCCCAGCCAAGGAGACCGAGGTGACTGAGGAAGGTCAGTTCTCACATTCCTTCAGACGCAACCACAGAGATCCAGAACACTGGGCCTCCACTGTCAACGAGTAGAGGGTCCCCCATCAGAAAGATGGCCCAGCGCACGCTATGCGCCCTGTGCTAGGGTGGAATTAACAAAGGACTAAGCAGCGGATGTCTCAGAAAACAGGCATCGTTGTCCCACAGTTCCTCGGGGTTAAAGCCTGTCAGATACTGACAACATCAATTTGTCAGAAGATGACTACACAGGACATTCTATTCTGGTCCCTCTCCTCCCTGCAGGCACACGTGGCTCCTCCTTTCTCCTTGACTCACACGCGATGCTTCAGTCTCCATCTTAGGCCCTCGTCATCTGGATTTGGGATCGTCCTGATGGCCTCATCTGAATCTTATCTGAAATGACCCTAGTTTCAAGTAAAGCCACATTTTAGGCACTGGGTATTAGGACATACAAATTTGGGGAGTAAACAACTAAATCCACAGCAGGTGGATGAACTATTGTAGTTCTGTACTTAAGGACTACAGTAACAATTGGGAAGAGACACCAAAAAGAAGTCCGAAAAAGATGGTAGTTCAGCTGCCGAGTCAGACACTGCAGCACTGCCCGGCACCACTTCCCTCAGGCCTTGACTGTTGTCACAACGGTCTAGCTGACGTCATTCTTGCCCTTCCCTGAACATGTTGGGGCCATAGCATTGCTCATCTGCTGCCTTCATCTTGCAGTCCACATTTGTCTCAGAAAGCCTGATTTGACTCTCTTCCAAGTTCTCTGCATAATCGAACCACTTCCTCCAACTGGGATTGACACCAGTTGAGCTTAAGTTTCCCTCACCTCTGGCTCAGATAACTGACACGCCTCCCAATGGGAATTTACTGCCCCACCCTCCCTCCCCACCCCAAGGCATCTCAAATTAGCAACCCAAGTGAGCTTGCTGAAATGCAGCTCTGCTCCATCACACCTGTCCCCACACCCTCTGAAGCTTTCTCCTCTCCTTCAGGGTAAAGGCCACTGTTCTTGGACTGCACTCTCACCATTTTCCCCAACTTCTTTCTGCTTCTGCTGCAATGATCTGCCGTTGTTGTTCTTAGAGGGAGGGAGAGAGAATAGATACATCCAGTCGAGACCTTAGTTTTAGCTGTTCTACTTTCCCACATTGTTCTTCCCTAATTCTTCATGGTTAATTTTTTTTTTCCTCTCTTTCAAACATCTGTTCAAATATCAAATCAGTTAAGCATAGTCAGCTCAAATAAAACATCACCCTCAGGTCCCTCTGGAATTTCAAAGAAAAAAAGATTTATTTGAAAGGCAGGATGACAAAGAGTGAGCAGTATCAGACAGAGAAAAGGGAAGGAGGAAGCAAATAGCAGGGAGAAGGGAGGGGAAGTACAGTTCAGATGCAAACAAGCTCCTTCTTTCTTAAGAAATGATTTGTTTCCCCTTCTGCTGGCTGCCTGGTTGGACACAGTGATGGGCTCCAACCTCTTTTAGGGAGAAGAGCCCTCCACACTTCTTCCTCAGGGTCTTCCCTCGGATTTAGACCCAGGACTTTCTGCCACCCAAATAGAGTCCTCACTAAGGCAGGGCTTAGCAAGCCAGTGGAATTTCACATTTTCTCTTTGACCCTCATGCTTGACAGGCATGTGTGTATATGGATTCTCACACCACACACACACACACACACACACACACACACACACACACACACACACACACAATCCCCATTTTATCAGATCTAATGTTACAGACTGCCTTTTTCTACGTCCTGCACTGCTGTGTGTTGGCCTTGGACTCAAGGTTTAGGAAGCATCCTTCATACATTTTTAGAGAGGGAAAGAGGAAGAAGCTGCAAGTTACGATCATGGTTTATTTTTTCTTGTCACAAGAAATGGAGAAAGTATTTGAGAGATCATTCGATATTTTGAAGATGAGCCCAGAAACAAGTCCAAGCTCCCATGCCTCCTCCTGCCAGAGGGCTGCAAGAACAAACGCGATCAGCTTGGAAGAAAGCTTTAAATTCTCCTATTTGGGGAATAGGAAAAAAATCCCATTTTAATGTCTCTCTTTGGCTCCCTTGTCTCATTTTGTTACTTTCCAGGGAGCATGAATGAAAGATGTAACGAGAAGAAAGGATAAGACAGAACTAGTTATGTTCTTAAGCTTTTTGTCATTGAAATGAATTGTCTGCAATGAAAGTCACTATGTCACTTCTAAGCACATCATGATTTAAGTTAATCCTTTGAGCATCTCATGAGGAAGTGACCATCTCCACAACAGGAAGCCCTGGAAGGTTCTCACTACTGGAGCCGTTGTCTAAGCCAGGCCCTTCACAGTCACCGCCCTGTGACAGCTCCGCAGCTGTCCAATGGGGGATTTTTCAAATCCGAAACCTGTGCTGACTGCTACCAGGTGCATATTCTCATCCCCCATCAGCACTGATGTTCTGGGTATTAGTTCAGAGGATGTGGTCACCAGGCACAACAGACAGGCACAGCTTTCTTGTGGAGCTTTAAAACACACTGCAGCAAACAGGCACTGATGGAAGGGGCCTGGAATCTGCCCTCAAGATTCTCCAGCGGGGACAGTTGGAGGGAAGTACCCAGACTGCGTCAGGGAACATAACATGAAGTTGAAACTTCAGCTACAAACAGTGACAAAGTGTATCCTGGAACAGCTTCCTCGGTCTCGGCAACATGAACACTGGTGGGTGTGTAGGAGGCTCCCTGTGCACTGCAGCACGGTCAGCGGCTCTGCTGTCTGAGCTCCACTCACTACACACCTGTAGCACCACTTTTCCACATCTCTCCGCACACTGCCAAGTCTCCCCTGGCTTTGAGGTCAAGTTCAATCCCAGCTGAGAACCACAGCACCAGAGATGCCCCCTGTTAAAGAGAAGTGATCAAACAAAATCACAGGCCATTAGTAATGCTATATGATTGTTTAAAAGGCGTTTATTTACACACCAAGTACTTCAGCAACCTGATCTTATTCCATTATCATCATAATCTTAGGTGTGTACATGCTGGAATGATGCCCATTTTATAGGCTTGGCCACTGAGGCACAAAGAGCTTAACGACACACTAATGATCCTTAGAGTTGGCAGGTGAATTCTGGCCTGTCATGTTCATCAGTCACTGAGACATGAAAAAAAAAAAAAAAAACCTTCAAAAGTTGTCCTAGGCTCAATCCTTTTCTTCACACCTCCGTGAGCTGAACATAAAACTATCAGCATTGAAAAATGAACATCTACCATCTTGTGTATAGTACAATCCTTTTCTGAGTATTGCATCTCATCCTTCCTGGACAAAATCAAGTTCATTTTAGATGATTCTTTGCTCATGGGAGTCTTGCTCATGTATCCAGATAAAATATTTGTTAGTTCTGAGGAATGGAATGTTTCATAACGTGATTTATCTTTTGGCAGTCCTGCCAGCCACTAACTTGTAGAAACCAAGAAAACTCCTACAGATAATGGAACACAACTGGCTAGGACCAAAGATGCCTGCTACTTCTCTGGGAATAGCTCAACAATTAGCACAAAGGCACGAGTGGGCGCTTGAGTAAAAGCTGCCAGTGAGGATTGAGGGGTGCAGCAGGTGCGACAGACAGCCCTTGGGATGCCTGCATCACGTGGGGAGTCCCAACTCCTGATTCCTGCTGGTGCACGCCTTGCAAGGCAGCAAATGGTACCTCTAGCACTGGGGTCCGTGCCCGTCGCTTGAAAGCCCCAGATATTGCAAGCGTTCAGAGAGTGAACCCCAAAATAGATTATCTTTCCCTTTCTTTCTTCCCATCCCTTTCTAACCCAAAGAAAAATGATGCTTTAAAAAAAGCAAATACAGTGAAAGATGTCAGACATTCTTTAAAAAAAAAAACAACACAAAGTATTCTTTGGCCTAGTACAAGTCGTTAAAACTTTCACTTCTGAGTGAAGGCATCCGATTTGAAAACTGCTTAGGGTGGGCCCGGCATGATGGCCCAATTGGCTTACCGCACCCTCTTCGAGTGCTAGGATCCCAAATGAGCATCGATTCATGTCTCGGATGTTCTACTTCCTGTCCAGCCCCCTGTGGATGGCCTGGAAAAGCAGCGGAGTAAGGCCCACGACCTCCTGCACCTGCATGGGAAATCAAGAAGAGGCTCTTGGATACAGATTGGACATTCGGGGAGTGAACCAATGGGTAGAAGATCTTTCTGCCTCTCCTTTTCTAGGTAAATCAGTCTTTTCAATATAAATAAATGTTAAAACTGCTGGGGGGTGGCTGCATCCCATGATAGTCTCATGTTAAGGTCCCTGCTGCTCTTCCTATCCCAATACCCCATTACTGCATGCCCTGCGTGCCAGTAAGGATGGCTCAGAAAGCTGAGATCCCAGCACCCACCTGGGAATCTGAACCTCCTGGCCCAGCCAAGCCACCGCTGTTGCGGGCATTTGGAGAATGAACCAAAAGATGGGAGAGCTCTCTTTCACTGCCTTTAGAGAAATAAAAGTACTTTCATAAAGGAAAGAAAAGCAAATTGCCAATGCTATCATTTAAAATTTGCTATCAAATTTTCTGATTTTTTTTTCTTAGAAAATTCTAGGTGCAATATTTTCTTTATAGGCAGGGTTTTTAAATAACGCTTTGGCTGGACTTACACAGCTAGAAAAAAAACTCATTATTTTATTTTCATTCTTTCATTCTGGTAGACTATGTTCCACCCCCTTGATTTACATCTGTTTTCTAGAAGTGTATTATCCCAAATACGTGGGGCACAGGAGCATCGATGGATGAGGCAGAACCATCACTAAGCTTCATCAAACCAATGGCTTTAATGGTAGAATGTTCTATATGAAACCAGGAAGTGGAAGATGGCAGTGGTGGGCCAGTCAATAACCTCCCGAGTGGAAGTTGCCATCTCACTAACGCAGCATTATCCCAGGACTTAGGAGTTGTCAGAGAGAATCAGGATTGCCTACGAGACCTCGGACCATTGCCTGTCCATGTGCGTGTCAGACCGTGCAGTGTGGTCTGAATGAAAGGACTTAAAACAACAATCATTGGTAGGTAGGACTCCGTTTCTGTGTCTGGCTCCACTTTGCCTCCGAGATGTTCAAGTGGAGACAGAGCCAGATTTGCCGGTTCCTAAAATAAACTTCTCACAAGAACCGGGAAAGCTGCCAAGTGAAGATGCAAAGCGAGGTATGGTCAGGCACCTTCAGAGTACGTAGGAAGTCATGCTGGGAAACAAGCTGTGAGCAAATTAATAATCCTTGCCTTAAATTATCAAGTGGAATAAACTACGTATAAAATAAGAGAACTATTCTGGATGTAATTGTATTCATTTCCCAGATTCCTTCAACTAAGGGTTTTGGCTATTCTGATTGAATAGTCCCTTTCACCATGAATGGGTGTGTTGAGCTCATATTAAAAGAATAAGATAATTAACAAGCCAACCTTGTGATTATGTGTGCACAGGAAATGGTTACCTGCTTCCTCTTCTAACCCTTTACGATGGATCAAACTCCCTGCCCATTCCTCAGCTGGCAGCTCCTAGTCATTCTGTCGGATACTCAAACAGCTCTCCGAGAGGACTCTGCAGCAGCACTTAGCCCTGTTTTAAAGACTCCCGTGTCCCATCTTCAACTCCCTGCATCCCATCATAATGCAGACCTGGGAGGTGCAAATGGTGGCCCCAGTAGACCACGCAGGAGATGCGGCTGTGGCACGCACGTGGACAAGCCTACAGCACACGGGAGCTCTGCCCTCATGCCCTCTCCGCCTCTCTTCCTCCCTGCAGCTTTATTTCTTCTCAAAAAAAAAAAAAATCAAAAATCGGATTTAAGTTAATTTCTTCACATCATTTTAGTGACTGCATCCTCGGGCAGTTTCCCTCGCAGTACTTACAGCAGTCTACAGTATTTTGTGTGTGTGGGTTTCTTAAACTCTCATTGAACATCTCATCTATCCCTGTGTAGCGAGGCCCCAGCACCCCAGTGCCTACTTAATAAACAGTGGAGAATGAATCATGCATAAGGAGTAGCCCTGCCCCCGTTAAGCCCTGGCTGTACTTTGTTTCTCTTCTAGAAACATCCATGATATTCCTTGCTGTGTGTTGATAATGAAATTCTTTCTTCTTGAGCCAGCTGGAATGAGACCGTGATTCTTACAACAGAAGTATCCGAAGTCTCAGCCAGCTAACCGGCCCGTAGACATAACAGCCCTAGCGACTATGACAATAACAAGGTAACATTCCAGCAAGCTTCTAAGGAAACAAGTAGCCTCCCCAACAGTTCATCTTCTCTTTATCCAATCTAAACTTTAACCCTTAAACAAACTGGCCTCTCGCTCCCCCTGGTGGAGAGTCGCAAAACTGCAAGAAAAGATGCAGGAGCCCCAAATCCAGCCAAGTGACCTCTATGCAATTTGCCCACTCAGAAGCAAAGAAAACAATGGCTTTGCCAGCCTCGTTTTTAGCCCTTCAGTGTTCTGTCATCTATGTTAAGAGACCAGAAAGCTTGCATATTATTTGCTTTTTTTTTGGTCTAGTTACTTGCCACGTGTCTTCCAAGCAGTTGCCACCAAGGCACAGTACTCGCAAGTGTGTAGGAGGTGGGAACGGTACTTGCTTCCTGTTCTGGGTTCTTTTGATGTTTTCTAGCAACCAGGGACAGTTAGCATTCTAGGATCTTATTAACCCTTGTCACCAGAGTCTTGTCCCAGCCCCTCGGGAGGCCCGCACCTATTTTAACTGGTGCTTCCCTGTGGCCTCCGGGCTGAGTCATCCAGCCCGCTTCTCCAGGATGCTGGGTCTGGTGATGTCACAGTGTCGAACTGAAATAAAGATGGAGTGATCATGGTTCACTGCCCACTGCAATGCTTCTCGCTTTGTAACTCCTGCCTTGTTTGCTCGGCTATGGGACTGTGTGGGCTCGCAGGATGAGCCTTCTACGTGACCTTCAGCGTGAATGGTCCCCAGTTCCCAGGGATTCAGGTCCGAGACTGGTTATCTCACAGATGTTGCCAAGGCCCAAGTCTGGTTATCTGGACTGCCAGACCGGAGGGGAGACGAGCACAGGACGCCCAGCTGAGATGGGCAGTGAACGCGTAGTGCCTCTGCTGCTACACTGTGCCAGCCACTGCCAACTGCCCTACAAAAGCTCTGTGAACGTGCTGGTCGGGGCTGCACTGGTAGGGGTGTCGGTTCCGGTCGGTCTGTCGGTCGCCTTGCCTCTGTAATTATAGCTGTGTTGTGACTGGCACTGACGTAATACTCAGCTTTAGCAGTCCAGTGGATGCAACAACAGGCTTCCTTGCACTCCTTCAGGCAGAGGGGTTGTTGCTATGCCCAGCAGCTGTTAAACACAGAATTCCAGGAGTGTCAAACTCCCTTATTCAGTTCCTTCCCCTGAAAACCCTCAAGTGGTTTCTGACTCAGGGCCTGTGCATCTTTAATGAGCTCTAGAGAATGAAGATAATCTAGTGAATAAATAAGGGTAAATACTTTTTTTAAAAGCCAAGAACTTGGACATATTCATACACACACACATATACTTTTTCACTTTAGAAGTGACAATAAATTATGGTAAGAGTGACATGTTGCCTGCATAAATATTTAAGCCTTCCAAAATTTAACTCAAAGAACACACAAACACAAAACAGAATCTCATGTTGGAGAACACATTTGCTGCGTTAGCCCATGCATTTTATCACTTGTGTCATGAAAAAAATTCCAAACTGCCCTTCCTACTGAGTCTTTTTCATAATGTTATTAGTCATTTTTTTCTAAGAAGCAAATTAAATACTTTCACACCTCTCTGAACCACTGGTTAACAAAGAAGTTTGAAGAGTTAATTTCATGATTAAAGCAAACATTCAGAGGACCCCCAAACAGACAGACAACCGACTTGTTATCCTAAACCCTACAAGGTTGGCAAGAATGAAGAGACGTAGTCCAGGTTCTGAAAAAGGCATTGTTGGCCCAGAATACTCTAGCAAGCAAAGCACTCATTTACACATGAAGGTAAAATAAAGACCTTAAACAGAATGGGGAAGAACTTGCTACCATCAACTCAGTCCTTCAACTGATGCTTAAGGATGTGTTATACACAGAAATAAAGAATAATAACCATCATCATTAAGAACACAAAGCTAATATGTATTATACACACACACACCAGGGTATATAGATCTTAATAAAGGCACAAAGCACAAATGAAATAATGAGAATATTCCTGGTAAAATGGTAGGATCAAGTTAATAATAACCCAGAACAAAAATGACCTAAACTCTCCAAAAATGCAGACTGACTGAATGGAATAAAAAAAAAAAAATGACCCATCTACTTGCCACCTGCAAGAAACATCCCACCAACAAAGACACACAAAGTCTGAAAACTAAAGAATGGAAAGGAATATCCCATGCCGACAGGAAAAACAGCCCAGGTACAGCCATTCTAATATCAGATAAAATAGACTTCCAAACAAACAAAAAAAACTGGTAAAAAGAGGTGAAGAACACCATTACGTAATGATTCGAGAATCAGTTCAGCAAGCAGAGACTACAGTCAACATGAAAGCACCCAAAGCAAGAGCAATTATTGCCGATTCTAAAGGGGGTATGGTATTCCAATTCCATAACAATGGGAAACTTGAATATCCCACTTTTACGGGGGGGGGGTGTCAATTAAAGAATCAAAGTAACAGGGCTAATCCATATTATGGACCAAATGAATCCAATTTACACCTATAGAACATTTCATTCCACAAATGCAAAATGCACAATTTGTTCAGCAGTTCATGGAACCTACTCTAGGACTGCTCGTAAAGCAAGGTTCTTCAAATTCAAAGAAATAATTGGAATCATACTATATACCTTTTAGGACCACCAGAGAATGAAGCTGGGAATCGAGAGCTCAAGGAAATCTAGGAAATATGCAAATACACGGAGACTGAATAATACGCTACTACAAAGAGTGGATCATAGAAGAAATGGAAGAGGGAATGAAGAAGACACCATGACACGTCACAAATTCTGGGATCCAACGGAAGTAGCTTTAAGAGAAGTTCATAGGTTGTGGGAGGAGCGGGAGAAATCCAAGCACCTATAAAACTGTATCACATAATACAATGTTATTAACAATAAAAAATAAATAAAAATAAATAAATAAATTTTTTAAAAAGAAAAAAAAAAGAGAAGTTCATAACAATTAGTGCCTCTGTCAAGAAATCAGAATGGCCTCAAATAAATTATCTATCACCAATACAAAGACCTGGAAGAGAAACAAACCAAACCCCAAATTAGAAGTCAAGAAGAAACAAGGACGAAATCAAAAATCCAAACAAAGCAATGCACAAGATTGGTAAATAGGAAAGCTAGCTTTAAAAAAAAAAAACTGATACACCATTTGACCAACTAACCACAAAGACACAAATTAATAAAATCAGAAATGAAATGGGAAACAACAGCCATACAAACAATTGGTACAAAATCTGCAGGTTAACAAACCAGAAACTCTAGAAGAAATGGTTAGATTTCTTGACACATAAAAACCTAAATGGAGTCATGACCACATAGAAAACAAATTCCTAAGATGAAGATTGAATCAGTGCTAAAGGCACTCCCCAAAACAAAAGCCCGAGGAACAGAGACTGCTTGAGTGCAGAATGCTACCAGACTTCGCTCAAAATATTCAGAATAACTGGAAGGGAAGGACTCCTCCCCAACTCCTTCTAGGAGGTTACCAACACCTTAGTAACAAAATAAAGAACTACAGACCAATATCCCAGATGAATATACAGCTCAATGCTAGACATTCAATTGCAACAACACATAGAAAGACCATTCACCCAGCCCAAGGGGGATTTATCGCTGCTGTGTGGCAATGTGTCACAACATTAACAATGTGAAGACTAAAAGACACATGACTTTTCTCAACAGGCACAAAAAAGCAGTTGATAAAATACAACATCCTTTCATGATAAAAAAAAATTTTAAACAAATGTAATACAGAATTAAAATTTCTCAACACAGCCAAAGCAGTATGTGAAAACTCATCATTCTGAACCAGGAAAGTCAGAGACATGCCTGCTGAGATCTGGAACCAGACAAGGATGTGAGGGCTCGCCACTGCTATTTAATACAGTCCTGGAAGTTTTAGCCAGAGTCATTAGGCAAGAAAAAGAAATAAAATGGACACAAATTGGAAAGGAGAAAGCCAAGCCGGCTTTTTAAATAAATGACGTGGTTCTCTGTAGGAGAACCAAAAGACTCCACTAAGAGACGGCTGGAACTGACAAGGGGGTTTGGCAAAGTTGTAGGAGATAAAATCGACAGAAAAGTCAATATCCTTTCTACAATTCCCTGTCAACCAGAGAACACGTGCAAAATCAGTCACATTCACAACAGCAAAAAAAATGTAAATACCTTGCAATAAATGTAACCAAGGATGTGAAGGACTTCTATAATGAATATTACAAAACATTAAAGCACAGGAGACACCACAACATGTAGAATTAATGCCAAAATGTCAAACCTACCAAAAAATGTATAGATTTTAATATAATCCCAAACATAACACCTATGACCTTCTCGGATCTAGGAAAAGGATGCGAAAATTCATATGGAAATACAAGGCACCCCAAATAGCTAGAGGCATCTTAAACACGAAGCTGCAGGCATCACAATACCAGATTAAGATGTACTACATCGCAGTTTTCAAAACAGCCTGGAGCTGGCACCGAAATAGACACGCAGGTCAACAGAACAGGATAGTTTCCAAGAAATTAACCCACATATCTACAGTCAACCAATATTTGACAAAGAAGCTGAAATCACTCCAGGTATAAAAGTCTCTTCAACACATGGTGCCAGGAAAATGAGATCCATGGGCACAGAAGCATAAATCGAAAGGGAATTAATTACTTTAAAGGCATTTAGAGCTGATTTTCGTATAAGGTATAAAGATCTAAGTCAACAACATGATAACATTAAGTTACTAGATGAAAATATTAGGGAAATTCTGCAAGACAGAGGCACAGGCAAAAACTCCTTAGAAAAGGAAATTGAATGAAAAATAGAAAAACGGGATTACATCAACTAAGAAGCTTCTGCACTGCAAAGGAAACCATCAACAAAACGAAGTAGCAGTCAACAGATGGGAGGAAATAGGTGCAAACTATGCAACTGGTAGAGGATTAATATCCAGGAAAATCAACAACAATCCAGTTAAACAGGCGCAGCACATGAACAAGCATTTTTCAAAGCTTGAAATTCAAATGATCCACAGAGACACAAATGTTCAGGTTCACTAGCCATCTGAAAAATGTAAATAAAAACCAAAAGGGAGGGTTGGCCTCACCTCAGTTACAATGGCTAAAATGCAGAAATCAAAAACAATCAATGCTGGCAGGGATGTGGGGAAAAGGAACCCTAACCCCCTGTTGGTGGGAAAGATTCCTCAGAGCTTTAAAAATAGATCTACCATACGACCCAACTGTCCTATTCCTGGAAATTTAGTCAAATGAAATCAGCATATGAGCTTTTTCTGCAACCCATGCTGAGAGCAGCTCAATTCAGACCAGATAAAATGTGACACACATACACATATTATGAAATATCAGTCAGCCAGAAATTTTTAAAGAACTCTTGTCTTTTGTAACTAAATGGATCCAATTGGAAACTATTTGGTTTACCGAAATCATCCAGTACCAAAAAAAGACAATTGTGTATTTCTTGATCTGTAGAGTGACTTGAAATCAAAGCATTGTAAAATTAGGAGAAACAAGAAATTAAAGAGGAGGCGGCTGGGTGGGGAATACAGCCAAAGGGGGCGTAGGGTGGTAAGCATTGCTGTACTCCTAAATCTGCGTCACGAGATTTGTGAAGTTTCTTCACTTCGTATAGAGCAAAAAACCCAATCTTCATCAAATTCTGAAAAATTGAAGAGGAAACATTTGCCAACTCCTGCACGTTCAATACCCAAAGACTACAAGAAAATTACAGAAATTCAACAAAACACCAGCCTACAAAGTCATCAGCCTATTACACATCACGCCAAATGAGATTTTTCCTGAAATGTAAGGATGGTTCAACCTATGCAAGTCAACCAATATATCACATTAACAGAATGAAGAACAAAAACTGAATGTGTTTTAAACTGATTAAGACAAAAGCCACTAACATTCCATTCTCTTTAATGGTTCAGAGGAAACCACCTTACGATAAAAAGCATGCCTGAAAACCCGCAGATAACATTACACATCTGGTGATGGACCAAAGCAATTCTAATATCCGGACAAAGGCAGAGACGCCCGATTTCACAGTTTCTGTTGAGTTTAGTTTTAGAAGTTCTAGCCAAAGCATTAGCAAGAAATATAAAGCTGAAAGCGTGCCAACAGGAATGACACACACGACTTGATCTGATGTATGGAATATCCTGAACATTCCACCCACATAGACTGACCGAATAAATGACGCTGGCAAAGCTTCAGGACACAAAAATCAACACGCTAAATCATTCCCGTTTCCACACATTACAAGAAGATGTGACAGTCTATTTTTGCAGCACAAAGTTTAACATGACCACAATAGTTAGTATTCTCAATGACATCATCATCACAGCACAAGAAATGTGGGGATTGTGCTGCCCCAAAGCAGGTGAAGGTGTTGCCTGTGGCAGTAACATCCTATACGGGGACGGTTCAAGTCCCCGCAGCCACACTTCTGATCCAGCTCACTGCTAATGTGCCTGGGATGGCTCAAAGTCCCTGGGCCTCTGCACTCACACAGGAGCTCTGAATGAAGTACCTGTCTTCAGGTGGCCCAGACCTCAATATTGAGGCCTTTTGGAGAGTGGATTAGCAGATGAAAGCTCTCTGTGTATCTCTCCTCCTATGTAACTCTTTCAAATAAAATGCCTAAAGTCGTGTCTTTTGAAGATTTATCTTTATTGGGAAGGTAGATTTACAGAAAAAAGATAAAGATCTTCCATCTACTGGTTCGCATTCCAAATGATGGCCAATCCAAAGCCAGAAGCCTGTTTCAGATCTCCCAGGAGTACACTTTACCACACCATAAGCAGGGAGCTGGATGGGAATTAGAGCAGCCAAGGCACCAACTAGCACCCATACGAGATGTGAGTGCTTGCATGTGCAAGATTAGCCAATTGAGCCATCATGCTAGCCACACAAAATCTTTTAAAAATATAAACATATGCGAAGATAGATTTAAGTACTATATATTTTCTTCTATTTATCTTTACAATCTTGTGAAATGATATGTAGTCTATTTTACAAGTAATAAAATTAGATCCAGCTCTTTCATTTTTATCCTTACTCTTTAATTCATTTTCATTTTATTTGAAAAGCAGAAAGGGTGAGAGAGGAAGAGAGGGATCATCCATCTGTTTATTCTCCCAAATGCCTGCAATATTTAAGGTTGTACCAGGCCATGACCAGGAGCCCAGGATTCAATGCCAATTGCCTACAGGAGGCTAAAAAGCACAGTGAGCTATGTCAACCCAGACAGTATGTGAAGTGGGCACCTCATCTATTACCTTAACCAAATCCTACTGCTCGTCCCGCATGGAAAGCCTTCTCAAAGGAGATTCCATATGGCACATGTGGTTGCTCGTGTTCTTAAAAGATAATCAAACTTCTACTTACTTATATAATGCATTACTGTAAAATGGATTGCCTTGCTGAGTGCATGTGTTGTAAGAAAAGTTCCACCCTTAGAGAAACAAAATGGTATAAAAGCCTTCAGTCCAGATATACACACTGAATATTTTACCACGGCGACGGTTCCCACCCCTCCGAGCCTTTGGCCATTCCTGCACTGCTCTGGTTCACTTCCTCTGGATTTGGTTTGTCACCTGCTTTGACACATTCCAGGCCCACACGGCTTTTGTTCTCTTAACCCTGAGATCACCTTGCTGGGAGGAAGGACAGCCTCCTTGGAAGAAGACACTGCAGAAGCACATCCAGTCCCCTCCCCGACTAGCCACCAACAGTTTCAGCCGCTGCACAGCCAACGCTTCCATCCTGGGCCTGCCCAGCCCCCAGCTGAATGCCCCTGCCCGACGGAACCACGCAGAAAAATCACAGAATCTTCAGCTGAACAGATCATCGCTTTAAACCACACATCTCGGGATGATTTTTAGAAACCCAGCAATAGGTAGCAACTAAAAACATAAGCACAGAAACAGACAATACGTTTTCCAAAGTGTAGATGGTTCCCACCCTACAACAGCTCGATCTAGAATGCCCAGACGTCACGGCGGCGTGAGAGTGCCTCCATGCGCTGCTTCTTACTCCCTTCTAATCAATAACTTGAACTGTGGTTATGCAGCAAGGTGGAGGAATCCACCAGGGGGGAGGGTTGTGGGAGGGGTGGGGGGAGTCCCAGTGCCTATAAAACTGTATCACATAATACAATGTTAATAACAATTAAAACAAATAAAACTTTAAAAAAAATTTGCTTGAAATATGCAAGTCTCAATCATGAAATAGACTTTGTGGTAGAGGAATTTGCCCAACTTCAGGCCGAAGTGAATACTCGGAGAATATTTAAGCGAGGGCCCTGTGCGGTGGCGCAGTGGTAAGGTCCTCGCCTTGCACGCCCAGGATCCCATATGGGCGCCGGTTCTAATCCCGGCAGCCCCTCTTCCCATCCAGCTCCCTGCCTGTGGCCTGGGAAAGCAGTCGAGGACAGCCCGAAGCTTTGGGAACCTGCACCCGCGTGAGAGACCCGGAAGAGGCTCCTGGCTTCGGATCGGCATAGCATCGACCGTTGCGCTCACTTGGGGAGTGAATCATTGGACGGAAGATCTTCCTCTCTGTCTCTCCTCTCTGTATATCCGCCTTTCCAATAAAAATAATAAAATAAATCTTTTAAAAAATATATTTAAGCGAGGCATAAACTCTGCTCACCGTTGGGTTAGGCGAATTAACACATTTGGGGGCTTTAGATCTTTCCACTTTACACCGACTCTACCCCAGACAGCATCCGTAACTAACCTCTCCCTTGAGTTAGAATTCTCTGTTTGCTTTGAACGACAGCATAATTGTGAACAAGTAGATTTTTAAATCAATTTTGGTGGAACTTAGGTGTTCCCCAAAGCTTAGATGATTTCTCATGAACCGAGTCCCAAGAGTGTGGAATACTGGGCGGCTCCTTCTGTCGGTAAAGGAACATACTGCTTCCCCACCAGACGCCTTGGACTTTGTCTCTGCTTTCGGTCACTGAGGTACTTCGGTTGGCATTCACTTTTAACAAATTATTTTATTTAAAAGGCAGATTAAACAGAGAAGGAGAGACCAAGAAAAAGATTTGTCATCCACTGGCTCTCTTCCCGCGTGGCTCCAATGGCCAAAACTTGGCTGGATCCAAATCCAGGAGCCTGGAGCTTCTCCTGGGGTCTCCCACATGGGCACAGAGGCGATGGTTGGAAGCTATGTTCCAAAGATAGCTTACAAGGATGTAAGCGATCTTCCACTGCTTCCCTGGGCACATTAGCAGGAAGTTGAATCAGAAATGGAATGGTCTGGACTTTAAGCGGCACTTTTATGGGATGCGAGCACAAGTAGAAGCTTAGGGCCCGGCAGCGTGGTCTAGCAGCTAAAGTCCTTGCCTTGAACGCCCGGGATCCCATATGGGCGCCGGTTCTAATCCTGGCAGCTCCACTTCCCATCCAGCTCCCTGCTTGTGGCCTGGGAAAGCAGTCGAGGACGGCCCAAAGCTTTGGGAACCTGCACCCGTGTGGGAGACCCGGAAGAGGCTCCTGGCTTCGGATTGGCATAGCATCGGCCGTTTCGCTCACTTGGGGAGTGAATCATCGGATGGAAGATCTTCCTCTCTGTCTTTCCTCCTCTTTGTATATCTGACTTTGCAATAAAAATAAATAAATCTTAAAAAAAAAAACAAGTAGAAGCTTAACCTACTGCACCACAGTGCTGGCCTCCAGTGTTGACTTTCACACTGCTTTCTGTCCCTCTGTTTTGAACCCAATCCACAAAACCCTTCACTGTTTTCTCTATCACTGGATTTTATTGGACACAATCTAGAGTTTTCAATTGCAGACAAAAATTCCCAACTCCTACTTTAAGAAAATCAGATAAGCTTAGGATCAGGCCTAATATATGAAGAATTGAAGAGCTCTGCCAAAGCTGCTCCAGCAGCACAGTGGGCTCATCCTCTGCCTGAGGCAGCAGCACCCCATCTGGGCACATGTTTGAGTCCCTGCTACCCTTCCAGCTGATGGCCTGGAAGGCAGGGGAGAACGATGCACGTGCAGAGGGGCCCCCAGCTCCAGGTCAGCCCAGCTCTGGCCTTTGCAGCCATTCGGGGAGGGAGTCAGGGGATGCAAGATCTCTGGGCCAACAACAAAAAACAGACAAACAAAACAAGAGGAGAAGAGACAGAGAGCGAGCGAGCAAGCTGCCAACGAAACCAGAGCAAAAATCGCGCTTAGCTCAGTTCAGTGCACAAGGGCACGCCTTCACAATGCCTCCCCACTGGATGGCCCCAGTGTGTCACTCACTTGTGAGTTAAAGAACCTTTAGTTTCGGATTTGTTGGGTCTAGGTCATGTGCTCTAGGCCACCCCCAGCTGCTCTGGGCAATGCTGAGAAAGACACAACCCTTTTATTTCCATCAAGAAGAAATTATTTCCTGCTGAATCCATCAACAGGAGCCAATCTCTCGATAGTCCCATGAAGGACAGCCAAAAGCCAGCACATTTCCACCACAATCAAGCTCCTGTCGCTCCAAACATCTTGGATGTGTTATTCCTCACTAGATTTGAATCCACCTGTTAAGTATTTCCACAGGACACTATCTTTACCTTGATGAAATTGTGCCTCATCATTTCAACCCTTTTAAACATATATAAAGTTACTCTTAATTGTTTGCTTTTCACTGTACAAGAATTGTCTGTAAAGTTAAACTGAATCGCAGGCAGCATCTGTCATGGACGGCTCACAGTTCTCACCGGCCAAGTGTCTGAACTCCACCACGACGGTCCTAAAGTCACCGCTCCTGTGTGCCGTCCTCCCCCCGAAGGAATTCACTCATTCCTCGCTTCTCTGTGCCTAACTGCCACCGCACATGGGAAGGAGCGGGAAGGAGCGTGTGCAAACAGCTTTCCTTCTCCCGAACTCTGCACCTCTTACTTGCCAACCCCTCAGTATGCTTAAAATTATGCAACAATGAAGCAAGTTAATTGAAAGTCTCGGGCCTGAGAGCAGGTGCAAGCAGTTGCTGTACGTAAGACAGGTGTCGCTCATGACAAAAACCTTCCCTCTGATCGCAACCAGTGTTTCATCCAAAAGCAGATTCATATATTAAAGCAGTTATTGCGGTCACAATGATTCATTTTTGTACAAAGAAAAACAAGTAAAAAACCAAACCCTGTTGATAAAAACACTTACCTGCCAGCACAGGCGTCCGGGGCAGCTCGATACCGCAGCATCCATCTCCGAGGCAGGCGGGAACCTTGACTCTCGGGCTCCCCAACACTGTCGAAAAGGCCTGGACTCATTTCTTGACCGGATTTCTCCTCAAGATAGGAGAAAGGACATGACCTTTCACTATCTCACCAAACTCATAGCAGAACAGAAAATATTTTTAAAGATACGCGGAGTCATACTGAAACCCAAAAACAGAAGTTATCTGAGTTGGGAGGAATCCCAAAAACAGAGTCAACAGAGTAGCTTTACAAAGAAACACGCAAGAAAGTTCTAGCTGAAAATGCGAGAGCAGCATCTAGGTACTCTACACTGGCATCTTCTTAAAAATCATTTCCTTATTTAAAAGAGTTCGACAGATAGGAAGAGAGAACAGAGGGGAGGGGAAGGAAGAAAGAGAGAAGGTAAGAAAGAGGAGAGCAGGGGAAAGAGGAGAGGGGAGAAGAGGGGCAAGGAGAGGCAGTGGGGAGAAGGAGAAAAGGAGAGAGAGAGAGAGAGAGGAGAGAGAGGAGAGGGAGGGAGGGAGAGAGAGAGAGAGAGAGAGAAACCCTTCCACCCGCTGGCTTCCCCCAGGAGCGGCCGCAGCAGGGCTGCACTATGCAAAAGCCAGGCTCCAGAGCTGCATTTGAGTTCCCGTGGCTGCCTCACCTGGGCCTCGTCAGCCCCTCTGCAGAGCTCATTAGCAGCGGGCTGGATGGGAAGCACCTGTCTGGCCAACGGGCACCCAGGACATGTCCGGCCCACTAGGCCCCCATGCGGACTCCTCCATATTAGCATTTCAACATGGAAATTTTGAGAAAATATGCACTTATCAGGGTCTCAAGAAAAATAAGTTGAGATATCAAGGAAAAGGGAAAACCTAAGTATTTCCCCTATGGAAAGTGAAGACTAACAACGAACAGCTGAACCCTCACTAACTAGGTAGAGTGGACCCCATACCTAAAGACATTTCCAGAGCCCTTCCCGGAGCAGAGAGGTGGGCAGGCGGCACCTCAGCCTTCAGCCTCGCTGGGGCTGCCGTAATGTCCCAAACAGGAGCTCGCGGCACTCATTTCTATTAGCTATTCTTTAATTGAAATAAATATCAATACGTTTATCAACACAACATATCTGTACGTTACTTTTAAAAATTTCTATGAGTGGTGGTGCCATAACAACACATTTGAAAAGCAACACAAGTTCTCAAGTGAACAGCTTCGAGTCAGGACCTCGGCAGTGCGGCCGGCAGTTCTAAGGGCGCGTTGCCCAACGCTGCCCGCCGGTACTTTCTGGCCTGTTCCGGTTCTGAATATTTATGCTGGTTTACCATTCTTTGTAAACATCTCAAGAAAGAACATACAATAAGAAGCAAGTGAAGATATTGTAAGGATGTATTTAATTGTTTGATTTTCATTGTGTAAACACAAGTCTTATAAAATATCAATATTATACAGATACTCCCTTAAAAATCATAAACTAAAACCTGAATTAGCAAAATAATAGGAAAAACAAAAATGTTTTCTAAAAAGCCATTTGTTTTAAATATGCTTGCATGAAACAACTCGCCTCATGCCCACGCTGAAGGTGACTTTACCTGCACTCACTGTACGTGAGCAAACAGCAGCGCAGAATGACAAAGATCAGCACTATTCATATTTTCTGTTTTCAAACACTCTTGCTTAAAGTTTAGCAATGTTAATGTTAAATATTGAATACTCATATTTATATTTTCAATGGTTTTTGTTTGACATTTATTTGGTAGAGACATACTCCCTAGTATGTTTCTAATATGAAGTGGCGATGTTGGGGCCGGCGTTGGCACAGTGGTACCCCCTTTGGGCACCATATGAAGTGGTGATGTTGGGGCCGGCGTTGGCACAGTGGTACCCCCTTTGGGCACCAGCAGTGTCCCTTATGCTCCACTTCTGAGCCAGCTCCCTGCTAAGGGCCAGGAAAAGCAAAGGAGGACGGCAAGTGCTTGAGTCCTGGACACTCCTCGTGACACGAGAAAACGCTCCTGGCTCCAACCCGGCCATGTTTGTAACTCATGTAGTCTTATTTTACAGCTTTCTGTCTGATATTGCATGATTAGAAAGAAAATAAAAGTACCCTGGTCTGGGCCCAGTGCGGTAGCCTAGTGGCTAAAGTCCACACATTGGAAGCACCAGGATCCCATATGAGCACTGGTTCTTGTCCCAGAGGCCCCACTTCCCATCCAGCTCCCTGCTTGTGGCTGGGGAGGCGGTCGAGGAAGGTCCAGGGCCTTGGGACTCTGCATCCGCTTGGGGGACCCAGGGGAGACTCCTGGCTCCTGGGTTTGGATTGGCACAGCTCTGGCCATTGCGGTCACTTGGGGAGTGAATCATCAGATGGAGGATCTTCCTCTCTGTCTCTTCTCCTCTCTGTATGTCTGACTTTGCAAGAAAATTAAATCTTAAAAAAAAAAAAAAACCTACCCTGATCTGTTTTATTCACAGAAGTTTCCTGGCAACCAGAGTAATAGCTAGCCCGTAAGTTCTCCATAAATATTTTTTTTTATTAATAAATTTTATTTTGACATTCTTTACATAGTTAATTAGGGTAAGAAGGTTCAAGGGCTACAGGAAAGTGGATAATACTAATATGTTTTCCATATTGTTACCTTCATGTTTAAAAGGGGGGTATTAAGGGAGAAGGCCCACCCAATTTCCCACCCTCCCCAAGTCCCGGGTGTAGGGCATGCTCTGAGGTTCTTGCTCAAGTGGTTTTGATATTGCAACAGTTATGAATCGCTGTCAATCTTGCCGCTCCAAGCACTATGAGGTCTTTGAAAAATCCACTGATTGACATAGTCCATCATAGCTTAGATGGTTGGTTGACCTGTTCTGTCTTCTCTCTTTTCTTCGTTAGGGTTCTGAGTCCAGCATTTAAATTAGGAAGATCTCCAAAGAAACTTCTTGTATGTGCTAACAAGTACAGGGCCTGGCACCGTCCATCGCTCCAATCAGCTGGTGGTTGCAATTCCTGGGTTGGTTCTGTTTTCACTCCCGACTTCCACTGGAACCAATGGGTGTTGCAGTCCAGTCTGGTTCTGCCCAGCACATACTTGGCCCTCACATAAACCAGCGGGAGCTGTAGCCTAGGTTGGAGCGACCCACAATAACCCCAACCAGGCCCACCCCCTACCCTGGTTTGCCAGTAAGTGTAGCAGTAATCCAGTCTGTCCCACATCCCATTCCACCCCAGCCGCTGTCTTAGTTTTATGTCCTCCCGTGGAAGTGGTAACCCAAGAGGGATGAGCCCACTATTTCCCTCCCAGGCCTCTCCCACTCCCAGATTCCAGTTGATGCTGCCCAAACAAACCTCGCCCACTTTAATTTTGTTTGCACCAGTAGGAATAATCCGCCCAGCCTGGCTTTTCCCTGATCTAGTCCACATGAGGCGCACAGGTGTGGTAGCTCTGCCTAGTCTGGTCTGCCCCCATCCCAGCCCATGCTCTCCTGCAGAAGTAGCTGTCCAGCAAAGGAACCCTCCCTTATTCCCCTGCCAGCTCTGCCCACTTCCTTTCTTGTTCTCAGGCTGGTTGGGCGCTGCGGTCCCTTCTGGTACAGGCAACCTCACCTCGGCATTCCATAATGTGCACTAGTCTTTGTTGCGACCGACCCTGGGTCGACCCACACTGGTGCCTGGATTTGCCAGTGGATGATGTGGACAGATTCAGCCTGGTCTTGCCCCCACGTCTGCCAACTGTATGCCAGTGGGTAGGTTTCCATGGCCTTTTCTGGGCTGTTTCCTATCATGTTTCTTGCGTTTACCTGCTGGGTCTGTGTCCTGCCAGAGGAGTTGCCCAGGCTCCTCCATCAGAACCTCTCCCAATGCCAGGTTTCACGCTTACCAGTGGGTCCATGAGCCAACCCTACTCAGTCCACCTCCTGTCATAGCAGGAACTGTGGCTTTTCCTGACTGGCCTTCAACCCAATCTGGTTCTTGCTGTTGGATGTTCCAGCCCAGCCATGGTTTGTCCATACCCACGTATGGCTCACACATGGCTCAGTAGGGGTTTGAGACCCTGCCTAGTCCATCCCACATCTGCCCTGGTCCTCCAGAACACCAGGGGGAGTCGGGGTCCGGCCCTGTTCGGTGCATCCAATCCCAGTCCACACTTGTGCCAAGGGAGACTACAACTGTTTCCAGATCAGAACGCAGCCCCCTTCCAGGCCACGCGCCTCTTGGTGGGAACCTCAGCCCAGCTAGGGTTGTCCCCTTTGCTCCCCAATCGGGTCCGTTCCCAGGCATAGATCACATGCCTGCCAATGGATGCTCTGACTCAGCTTGGCACAGCCCCTCCCCTGTCTCGAACTCTGCCTTAGACACTGTGGCTTAGCGTCCCAGGCTCCCACAGACCAGCAGGTACAAGAGCCTAGCTCGGCATGACCTCTGCTCCCTCCTGGTTTCTAGTTTTACTTGTGGGCTAAGGTTTGCTCAGTCGTGCCTAATCTACTCTGTTCCATTACCAGTTGACACATTGGCCAACTGTTGGAGCTACTTGTGCAGGGCAAGCCCCAAGCCATAGCTTCTGCATGACTGGTATTTGGTGCTCAGCATTATTAGTGATTACAAGTTTTGCTAAGGAAGAGTTACTGCCTGTTTCAGGTCCAAGAAGCACAATGGGTTCAACCTGGAGCTAATTAAGCAGCAACTCAAAGAACCAAATCCCCAGAGCTCCCCAGCCGGGCGGCCAGCAGGCGGAGCCTGGCACCAATGGCGCACTGGCCGCCCGGGGAGGACGGCTCACCATGTGCCCATGGCGGCCGTCCGGGATCCAGGCATGAGACGCCCCATCCTGAGACCCACCAGCTGCCAGGAGGCTGCTGGAGGTTTAAATAACCCAGGCCCAAGGTCGCGCCCCTCCCAAATCCCACTCACCGCCCCATGAAGGCGGCGGGTGGGCCCCGGACCTGTCCATAAATATTTATCAAACAATTCCTGAATAATATGACTCAGAAAGGAATAAGGAATGATTTTACCTTAGACTGGCCATTTTCCTTTAGGTCACACTGTCCCGCCCCAATGCCAGAGCCCGTAAGGAGCGTGGTGCCCGGGGCCACGTTGTCGTCACCGTCCTGCTGTGGAGCCTCAGCTCACTGGGGAGGCCGTGTCCTCATTCCTAGGAAGCCTGACATCTCAGGGATATTGGCAGGATTATCTTAGCTGAAGCTAACAGCAGATGTGGATGTTAGGTGCAAATTTTTTAAAAATTCAAAATAAAAAATAAATAAGTAAAAATTTAAAAGTAAAAATAAATAAACGAAAAAGGAAGGTAGTAGAAAAAAGTCACGTTAGTGTCAATTCAATGTAAAAACTTAAAACAAAATGGTTTGGGCATCGCCTTGTGGTGGCATGTTAGAAAGCAGGCCGAGTGGCCCGTTCCACCAACTGGTCAACCGTTCCATGGGCAGTCAGGTTAAAAATTTAAACAGAGAGTTCGCCTCCTTATTCCCAGAGGAAGTTTATTATTCTTCTGTTTCTGCAGATCGCTCAGGGCTCCTGGCCGTCGTTCCGATGGCGCTGGTTTCTGGCCTGGCTCTGGTTCTGGGTCCCCACCGTTCCTCACGGTGACCATTAGGATCGCTCCAGTAACCTCTCAAAACAAACAAATATACATACAAACAAAAAATCTAGAATGGACAGACAACAACATGGAAAGCTTAGAATCAGACAGGAAACGCCCAGCGTGGACCCAAACAGGCCTCACTAGGTGGGACACAAAGATTAGTAACGCCTCACTGGGGTATTGGGGATTTCTCTGCACACCCATCCTAAATTAAAAAAAAAAAAATGTATTGTACCTAAACTGATAACTGTATGGAATCAGGCTGAATACAAACCAAAATTGAAATGTCTATGAAGAAGTCACAGGATGTAGTTAAGAAACCGCATCTTCCCATCAACATACTATTAATCAATGTCATGTCAATTGATGCCATGAGGTTGTAAATGGCTGTTGACGGCATGTCGGGGCCTTTAATTGTTTAGGATGATGCTTAGCTGGACTTACCTTCAGACCAGAGATGGTCTCACCAAGAAATCATTGAACCCACTAGGATAATAAGACACTGGACTTTATGCTTGGTAAATATTTCCAATGAAAGACCTTCAACTGAATTTGAACTGTGGTAATACAACAAGGTGGAGAAATCCACCATGGGGAGAGGGTTCGGGGAGGGGAGGGGGGAATCCCAGTGCCCATAACACTGTGTCACATAATGCAATACAATTAATAAAATTAAAAAAAAAAAAAAAACTTAAACAAAATGGTTTGGGCGCCACCTTGTGGTGGCACGTTAGAAAGCAGGCCGAGTGGCCCATTCTACCAACTGGTCAACCGCTCCATGGGGAGTTAGGTAAAAACTTAAATAAAATAAAATGGTTTGGGCGCCGCCTTGTGGTAGCATGTTAGAAAGCAGGCCGAGTGGCCCGTTCCACCAACTGGTCAACCGCTCCATGGGAATTAGGTTAAAAACTCAAATAAAATGGTTTGGGCGCCGCCTTGTGGTGGCATGTTAGAAAGCAGGCCGAGTGGCCTGTTCCACCAACTGGTCAACCGCTCCATGGGAATTAGGTTAAAAACTCAAATAAAATGGTTTGGGCGCCACCTTGTGGTGACATGTTAGAAAGCAGGCCGAGTGGCCTGTTCCACCAACTGGTCAACCGCTCCATGGGAATTAGGTTAAAAACTCAAATAAAATGGTTTGGGCGCCACCTTGTGGTGGCATGTTAGAAAGCAGGCCGAGTGGCCTGTTCTACCAACTGGTCAACCGCTCCATGGGGAGTTAGGTAAAAACTTAAATAAAATAAAATAGTTTGGGCGCCGCCTTGTGGTAGCATGTTAGAAAGCAGGCCGAGTGGCCCGTTCCACCAACTGGTCAACCGCTCCATGGGAATTAGGTTAAAAACTCAAATAAAATGGTTTGGGCGCCGCCTTATGGTAACATGTTAGAAAGCAGGCCGAGTGGCCTGTTCCACCAACTGGTCAACCGCTCCATGGGAATTAGGTTAAAAACTTAAAGAAAATGGTTCGGGCGCCGCCTTGTGGTGGCATGTTAGAAAGCAGGCCGAGTGGCAGGTTCCACCAACTGGTCAACCGCTCCATGGGGAGTTAGGAGAGACTTACCATTTTCATGAAGTCCTGACAAACTTCCAGGAACTGCCAAAAAAAAAAAAAATCTAAGGCGTTTTGAATCCTGGACATCAGTATGCCGACAGACTCTGTGTGTGTATGAGAGATCTATGGATCATTTCTATGAATGATCAAACACGGGTGTCAATAAGTTGACTGAGACTCCCTTCAAAAGTATATGTGTTCATTTAGAAACCTAAACTAAAAGGGCCAGCATATCAGGCTGAGCCACAGCTTGCAATGCCAGCATCTCTGTTAATGTGACTGGGAAGCAGTGGAAGGTGGTCCACACACCTGAACCTCTGCCACCTGCTTGGGATGCAGTGGAAGGTGGTCCACGCACCTGAACCTCTGCCACCTGCTTGGGATGCAGTGGAAGGTGGTCCACGCACCTGAACCTCTGCCACCTGCTTGGGATGCAGTGGAAGGTGGTCCACGCACCTGAACCTCTGCCACCTGCTTGAGATGCAGTGGAAGATGGTCCACGCACCTGAACCTCTGCCACCTGCTTGGGATGCCAGAGTTGAACTCCTGGCTGCTGGATTCATTCTGGCCCAGCTCTAGCTGTTGTGGTCACCACAGAGACCCAGCAGATGGAAGATCTTTGTCCTTCTCAATTGCTCGGTCTCAAACAAATCTTTAAAATAAAAATGGAGATGAACAATTAACACTTTTACACAAAGTGTTCTTAAAAGGCCCAAATTTAAAGTTAATATTTAATCTTTTAAAAAATCAATCCAAAAGTTCAAATTTAGAAGACCTTAACTAAATATACAGATATTTTATACTTATTAAATATATCCTTAAGTCATTTTTATGAAATGAGAATGTTAAATTTAAAAAGTGGGATAAAATTGGTTGCTATTTTTGACCTAAAATATTTTATTGGGGAGGTTTTTGTGTATATGATTGAGAATTTGAACAGCAAAGCTGTTATTAGACGCTACTATGAGTGATAAAATCATGTGGTGTCTCGTATTTTAATTCTATTTAAAATTCCCAAATTTGATGTGATGAGCAGGCGGTGCTAAGATGTGAGTGAAAACTCCTGATGTAATACATGAAGGCTATAACATTAACAGTTAAGTTCTCTTCACTCTCCATCAAGACCACTCCCACATAAGGCAACCTGCGCACCCAAGGTCAAGCAGAGAAAATAATTGACAAACGAGACAACCTGGAGGAAAAACACCTTCCAGAGGTTTGAGAACGACTGTAACATCACAGCGACGGACTTTCTTCCTGTTGGAAGTAGACGGAACAAAATACGACAATTGAGGTTTTTTTAAGTTATAGTTAAGTTTCAGCATCTCTTTCAAAAATTCATACAAACATGGAAGCTAAGAACACCTGCCAGCCTGACTGAAGTTTCTTGTTTTTGACAACCTGTTTATTTTTTATTTTGATATATATTTTTGGTTCAGAGACTTGAAGAAAAACATGATGATTCCTTTAAGATAAGAAAAAAAAAAAAAAACAAAAAAAAAAACCAGTCCTGATGAGGCTCATGCTGTAATAAACCCTTGGAGCTGGTTTAGCTCATGTGTACTCCTCAAAGGTCAAAAGCAACAATTCAAAGAGTGTGTGTGAATGCAGGTTCTGGGTTTTCAAAACGAATGATCAAATAATTCGGTTAAGTAAATTTAGTTTTTGCAGAGATTCGCCACCTAATTCCTGCTTCCTTGCTGTCTGAATTTTCCCTAGAGCTCTGATCATAATCATGGAAACAGCAATGCAGACACAACCGCTGGCAGTCCGATCATCCCAGTGCCAGCCACCGTGAACAGTTCTCGAACAGCCCGGAAGGAGCAGTCGCTGTGTGGGGATTTTGCCGCTGGGGAGACGGCAGGACAAACCAACATGCTCCAGTCAGTGTATTTAAGTGGTTTAAAAACTCCAAGCATTTTTCAACTGACAGAAAGGCTGAAACTTTGCTCAGCATATCACATGAGCGCACCGCCTCAGGGAGGCGAATGTCTTGGGGGAGCAGTTTGTCACCTCTCACCATGTTTATGAGGCAGAGCAACGGCAAGGGAGTGTCAACCACACCGTAAATTTGGCAATATAATACATCGAATATCTGATATGATTACCACAGTGCAAAAATTTTCCAAGTTGAAATCAACTCTGGCTTTATTTACTCATCAGCATTCCAATCTAATGAAATAATAAACTTGGCCCATCAACACATAATCCATTTCTTTCATCATAGTAACATTTTTCATGCAAGTAACAGTTTTAATGTCATAATGTAACTGCTGTAAGTTAAATTGATTCAATTTAATTAACAAGCATTTATTTCGCGCCTACCTGTGCACAGCACTGTCCTAGGCATACAAAAGGATGAGAAGATACGGTCCCTGCTCAAAGGGAGCTTACAACCTGTGTAGGAAAGACGACGCGTGCATACAAGAACCACTGAAAATCACATGGAGATAAACATAACTAACGACCTACGCACTCAAGGCAGCCTGTCGTGAAGGCTCCGTGATGGAGAAGCGATGCTATCGGGAAAAGACGATCAGCAAGAGGACTGACAGAATCGTGAGGTCAGAAAGGAGAAACCACAGGAGGGTGACACACATCAGCATGGCCGGTGCAGGGACTGGCAGGGGGACTGGTGTGGCTCCAGAGAGGGGCGGAGTGGAGGCATGCTGCCCAGGCTGGTGAGGGCAAGTGGGCATGGCTGCTCGCGGTCAGGGCTGATGTTCATTTTACAATATTCTTTCAACTCACCGAGACACAAAAGCCCACAAACAGAAGTGTGTTTTCTAGCCTTGACAACAAAGCAACGAAAACTTGTAGAATGCTGAGAGAGTAAGCCCAGGGAAACGGTCACTGAAATTCGAACAGACACACTGTGGGGCAGCAGTCACTTCTGGCATTGGTTCTCTTCCTTACTTGAATTGATGAAGAGCTGGGTTGGTTCAGAGTCAAGAAGCTCGTGAAGGCAGGAGACATCCCCACTCTGCACTCGCTTAGCGACTCAATTCCTTCTCAGGCCAAATCCAGGCTGCATGTATATTTGTGGGAACAGGAGGAAAAAATATATTTATATATATATATATGTTTCTGCTCTCGTAAAAGTAGGTGAGTTCCTTATTTTCTGAGCTTAGACGGAAAAACAGGAAGGTAAAGTCACGCGTAGCTCAAGACAAGGCTGAAGAAATGGGCTTTAGCAAACAAGCATTGTTTTGAAAATTAACCCCCATCCTAGCCTACATAGCTGGGTCACACCAGCAATTTACTGCATTAAAGCAGGGGGGCAGAGCAGGGCAAAAAGCAGTGGCGCAGGAACAGATCTGTAATTGAGAAGAGGTGGAGACCCCTGGTTCACGTGGGACTGATGATGCTTTTATGCAAGAACATGACCTTGATAATCCGTCTGGGGTAGAACAAGGGGTTGTTTCTTCAACAGAAAGAAACCGTCCAGATATCTGTGCGAGTTACTGGCCACCACCAGCTGCGGCTGTTAAAAAAGAGAGAAAGCGCTGATCCAACAAAGGCACATTGAACTCGGTTCCTGCTTAGCTGTCTAAGGGGAGGCTGTCTGAAATGTGGATCTTCCAAAAGTGCCCTACTCTGCTTTAATACTCACCACTTTTCTATTCAAAATGTTTCTATATTTACTTAATAAAATTCTGATAAATTGCAATTACAGGAGAATCAAAGTCTTGCTTTTTTGCAATGCTTACTCACAACTGCAAATGTAATGAACATGGAGATGTATCATTTTCAGATCTTTCCAAAGCCAAGAGGTCCTCGTTGTCCAATAACTACTCAGGGCATAGTTACTGTGAGACTGCACACAGCTCGGGGAAAGTCAGCTAATGGCATGCTAGAACATTGCACCATTATTTCATTAAGGGAACAGTAAGTCTCAACTAGAATTCTTAGCTTAGAATCCAGAACTTTGCACCTACCACTTTAAGCACGAATTTGGTGCTGTCCTGTTACACAAAAGCGCTGCTGGGATGTGTGTTGTATGCTGTTCTAGTTCCCCATCTGCAAAGTCTAAATGAACCTACGCAGCACCCACTACTGTAACCCCTTCTTAGACTTCAAGTCTACAGTCATCACTTCTCAGATAAGGGCTATGGGCTGGACACAATTAGAAAAAGAGATCTAGTCACTGCTTCTCTTGGTGAAGGACTCGTGAAGGTTTGTCTAGGCCACGGAAGTAAGACGCTGGAATGACCTCTTGCCTTCTCCCAAACATGACAGTTACAGAACTGAAGACACGGAAGTGGGAATAAACTCTTAAGAAAGTGACACTGAGAGAGGACAAGCAGTGACTGTTAAACTAACATCTATTTTAACAGAAATTTTACGTTCATAGTTGAGAAGCAGCACAGTTCACAGGAGAGCTCCACAAAGCTCAGACTTTTGCAGCACCCGGCACCCCCAGACATGAACATTAAGGGGATGACTGTCTCTGTCTTAGGCAGCAAGTTCAGGTTTACGAGTGGAGAAGTCGTACCTCCCGCCCCTATGTAATTCTTCCCCCATGGACTCAAGCGATGCTGGCCAGTCGTCACCTGGACGATGATGGGGAGGGCGCACTAACCCTCCCCTCCCGCGCTCCCGGAAAGGCCCGTGACGAAGAGGGCTCTGTCTGTGTCGGCCCTGCACTTCCTTACTCTGGAGGCTGGCCTTCCCAGGACCACTTGCGTTCTTGTTTCCCGTGGAAATGATCTCCTGATTACCACAGAGGATTGGTTCCAATACTCTTCAGGCACAAAAATTCACAGATACGCATATCCCTACCA